>NC_059231.1:30980068-31282221 GCF_020615455.1 Coregonus clupeaformis | reverse complement strand
ATATCATTTATCTTTGTTTCATAGTATAGTTTCTTCTTATTTTATTCAGTTTAGTCACATGATTTCTCAATTTGCAATGAATAGGCTAGGATATTCCACACGCAACAGACCGAAGACTGAACACACTCTCGCATCAGAAAGAGCAGGCTAGCCAAGGTAGGTAGAGAGAGGAGGGGACAGGCAGAAAGAACCGTGCGCATGTGTCTAGGTAATCTGTATCTCGCAATGTCTTATCTTGCATGCCTCGCAAAACAACATTGGTTTTCAGTTCAGAATTTTTTCTTAACATTAACGACCACAAATTTGTTTAAACATTTAAACGTTCACACCCCTGACACACACACGGTTTAGACTGCAGAAACATGGTCTTGATTTGGGTGGCGGGGGGCCAAGGCTTTGCTGGAAATAGTCTGCCTCATTAGAGAATTCACCCGCATGGGCCTGGAAAATCAGCCCTGCCTTACCAGTATCCCCTAATAAAGACAATTAGATCAGCACAGAGGCAGGCAAGCAGGCGGGTCCCGGTGGATTGTGTGTGTGTGTGTGTTTTTGTGTGTGTGTGTGTGTGTGTGTGTGTGTACACTGTAAAAAAAAATAATCTAGTTGTTTCAACAAATTATTATTAAAGGTCCAATGCAGCCATTTTTATATCAATATCAAACCTTTTCTAGGTAACAATTAAGTACTTTACTCTGGTTGTTTTCAACAAAAATAGCTTCTTAGCAAAGAGCAATTTCTCAAGCAAGAATGTCCATAGGCCTGTCTGGGAATGGTCTGAGAAGGGAGGAAAACCTGAAAATGTGATGTAATTGGAGAGGTTTGGAACTCTCTTTCTTATTGGTCTATTAACTAATTTACCACATGGTGATGTCACCATGGAAGGCCAAAACTCCATCCTACCAAAACAGGCAGATATTTCAGGCAGTGTTTTCAAACAGCTCTTACACTAAAAGGGCATTATCATCATGTTCACAATTTCACAGTATTATTCCAACCTCATTGTGTGGAAATGTATATAAAACACAGTAAATTCACGCTTTTGACTGCACTGGTCCTTTAAGTAACTAGTCCCACAGCCTTTTTTTTGTGTTAGCTGAACAAAAAAATTTGTCGGCAACCAAGAGGTTGAACTCACAACCTCTTGGTTCACAGCATTCCAATCGTCCTGCTATGCCACCATGTCTGTGTCAATTACAGATTTCAACTGTATTGCTAGATTTTGCACTTCAAAGTAAATCTCAGCTCTGTTAAAAGTAAAAAAATTTTTTTTAAAAAATGCTGAAATAAGTCAAACAAATCAATGATGAGACAATAGTCAGATTAACGTATAATTGATATAGACGAAGCAGGAAAGTCGGTTTGCCATGAACCAAGAGGTTGTGAGTTCTTATCCCAGGTGAGGACATATACAATTACTGTATAAATGAACATGCATAATGTAATCATGTATGTCAATGTGTGTCAAATATGTACATTGAAACATTGTATGTTAAAAGCACTGTGTGTGTAGACAGTTGCATAGCCTTTTTTAGTTAAGATGCCCAAATAATAATTCATAGTTGAATTAACATATGAGACAAGTAGAGCAAACACATCATTTTAAATTGACAGATTTTTTGGAGCTAACTTGGACCGAATGTGAAGCTGGAATGTCTTGAGTTCATAAGTATTCAACCCATTCGTTATCACAAGCCTGAATACGTTCAGGAGTAAGAAAGTCACATAATATGTAGCATGGACTCACTCTGAGTGCAATAATAGTGCTTAACATTATATTTTTATGACTACCTGATCTCTGTACCTCACACATACAATTATTTGTAAGGTCCGTCAGTAGAGCAGACACATTTCAAACACAGATTCCACAAACCACAAAGACCAGGGAGGTTTTCCATTGCCTCGCAAAGAAGGGCACCTATTGGTAGATGGGTGAAAACTAAAAACAAGCAGACATTGAATATCCGTTTGAGCATGGTGAAGTTATTAATTACACTTTGGATGGGGTATCAATACACTCAGTCACTGCAAAGATACAGGCGTCCTTCCTAACTCAGTTGCCGGAGAGGAAGGAATCCGCTCAGAGATTTTACCATGAGGTCAATGGTGACATTAAAACAGTTACAGAGTTTAATAGCTGTGATAGCAGAAAACTGAGGATGGATCAACAACATTGTAGTTACTCAACAATACTAACCTAATTGACAGAGTGAAAAGAAGGAAGCCTGTACAGAATAAAACACTTCCAAAACATGCATCCTGATTGCAACAAGGCACTAAAGTAATACAGCAAAAAATTTTGCTAAGCAATTAACTTTTTGTCCTGAATATAAAGTGTATGTTTGGTGCAAATCCAATATAACACGTTACTGAGTAGCAATCTCCATATTCAAGCATAGTGGTGGCTGCATCATGTTATGGGCATGCTTGTAATTGTTAAGGACTGGGGAGTTTCTCAGGATTAAAAAGAAATGGAATGGAGCTAAGCGCAGGCAAAATTCTAGAAGAAACCTGGTTCAGTTTGCTTTCCACCAGACACTGAGAGATGAATTCACCTTTCAGCAGGATAATTACCTAAAACACAAGGCCAAATCTAGACTGGAGTTGCTTACCAAGAAGACAGTGAATGTTCCTGAGTGTCCGAGTTCCAGTTTTGACTTCAATCTGCTTGAGAATCTATTGCAAGACCTGAAAATGGTTGTCTAGCAATTATCAACAACCAATTTAACAGAGCTTGAAGAATTTTGAAAAGAATAATGGGCAAATGTTGCACCATCCAGGTGTGGAACGCTCTTAGAGACTTACCCAGAAATACTCACAGCTGTAATTGCTGCCAAAGGTGATTCTAACATGTATTGAATACTTATCTAATTAGGATATTTTAGTGTTGTATTTTTTTTATTTTTTTTTAAACACATTTTAGAATGTTTCTTCTACTTTGACATTACAGAGTATTTTGTGTAGATCATTGACAAAAAATGACAATTAAATCAATTTTATTCCCACTTTGTAACACAACAAAACGAAGAAAAAATCAAGGGGTGTGAATACTTTCTGAAGGCACTGTAAATACATCAAACACATACAATATACAATATTACAAAATATATTAAGAAAAACAGACACATTTATCAACATAGAGGTCTCTGATCATTACTCCGGACTTACCAAGGGGGACCAGAACATGTCATTTCAGAGAGCTCTGTAAGTTGTTCTGCATAAAGGGCGCAAAAAACTAAAAGTAGCTTTACCCAACTCTCTGGAGACCGAAAGGGTGCAGTGTTATCCAAGCCTGAGACCGGGTTTGGTCATTTGTAAGTCTAAATTGAATAAATGATGATAGATAGATAGGACGTTTCCGCATGAGTGCTTTATAGATTAACACAAGAAAAGACTGCTCTCTCCTTACATACAAAGAGGCCCAACCCACTTTTTGATACAAAACTCAATGGTGAGTTCTATAACCATCACCAGTAATAAACTTAGGGGCACAATGGAAAACAAAGGCAGTCAAAAGTGTGATTTTTCTGTGTTTTATATATATTTCCACACTATGAGTTGAGTAAACAAAAGTTGAGTAACAAAAAAAAAAGTCTGTGGATGTCACGACTTCCGCCGAGGCTGCCTCCCCTCCTTGTTCGGGTAGGTTTCGGCGTTCGGCATCACCGGCTTACTAGCTACTGCCGATCCATTTATCATCACTCCATTTGTCTTGTCTTATCAATCACACACACCTGGTCCTTATCCCTCATTAGTCATTGTATAAGAGTTCCCTCTGCTTACCCTGTGTGGGTGATTGTTTGTAGTGAGCTGTGGGTAGCTCGGTTGAGCTACCCTTACCTTGTTGTTGCCAGGGATGAGAGTTTCCCCTGTGCCTGTTTCGTTGATCGCTATTTGAGCGCATTTGTGTGTCAACGAAGGATTAAACGCTGTATTCGGTGATTACCCTCCTGTGCCTGCCTCCTTTCATCACACTCATCACAGTGGAACAAGTTACTTAATAATAATTTGTTGAAACGATTTTTACAGAGTGTGTACTGTTTGTGTGTGTGTGTACGTGTGTATGTATATGTATGCATGTCTGAGGGATAATACAAGTGAACATGTGTGCGTTTTTGTGTATGCACAGTGCTTTACTTGGGCAGGAGCTCACCGGAGCTGAGTACCGGCACCTCAAATTTTCTACTGCTTTCTCTTATAGAATATTAGCTCAAAAGTATTGTGGAGCTCCTGCACCAAAATATAAACAGTACCGGCACCCTTCATGAGTACCAGCACCTATTTTTGTCCAAGTCAGTCACTGTGTATGCATGCATGTGCGACTATGCGCATGTGTGTGTGCGACTATGCACATGTGTGTGTGCGACTGAGTGTGTTTTTGTGAAATAGAAACTGGGGGTGGCTGAGGTTTCAAAAACATTTTCCATTTCAGTTGGGTTGAGATCCATACAAAGCCTACACCAATATGCACATTTCAGTTTATGTTTTTCACTTCTGTGCAACCTTATCCACCCTGTTATTTTGACCTTTTAAACCACAGCAATCTTTTGCCATCTCTTGGTAATATGAAGGAACCACAGCCTATCGGCCTATATGACATCCTGTCAATTCCTCTGCCAAAGCCTTTTGACTGTAGCAAATTATTGATTTTCAAAACTCCAAAGCCGATGTGGCTTCAAATACTACTTGAAATCTTTCAAATACTTTTAGTCTGCCTGGAGTGCCAGATGGGCGGGGTTTACAGTTGTGCAACTATTCTATTGGTGCCATCCATTGCGCCAGGCAAGCTGAATCAATCCCAGCTAAAGTGATGATTTCAAATAATATTTGAACCCAGGTCTGATTGTCAGTGATCCAGTGCTTATAAAGTACATTGTTCTGACAGTAGTAAAGTACATTGCTTTGACAGATTAAATTGCGTAATGATTATGAAAACAAAAACATCTCCTAATCATTTGAAATAGAATATCTTTGTCTATCTCACATTTTCCCTCTGTCCTGCTACTTGTAGGAAATATGGCAATATTGAAAGAAACAAAACAAGTCAAAGCCAATGCTTACAGTAGCCATCCAAAGCTGAATAGCTTGCATTGACAAAAAGAAGAGACACAATATTTCAAGTTCAGTCTCCAAAGGTCCGATGCCTCAGAGTCCTTTGGCCTCAGGCACTTTTTATCACTGTCCGCCTATAAAGTTCACACAAACAGAGAACACACAACAAGCATGTTAACCCTACCAGTCCAGCCTTCTCAGCATTTTTCATTACATAATTTCTATATTCTTCATCAAGTTTTAGATATCCTCTTATTCAGAGAAAACGCAACAATAGCCGAGGGGCTATACAGTGCATGGAATATGTTATGAAGGCAAGATTACGTCATGTGTTGACGTCACGTGATCAATGGAGGAATTTTGATGTTGAAAATGCTAGTCTTTGAAAACAACAGCTAGCCTAACGTAGCTGCTGTTTGTTTGGCTCATCTACACTGGGGTGGAGTTGCTATGTACTTAGCAAATTACGAGTACCATTCATAGACTGATCAGGAGCTTCTGGGCGTAATTTTCCACTGCGCTGTGAGCTAATGCATTGCAAGTGAAATTATAATATGCAGCGCGACATACTGTATGCTGTTACTTTTCTTATAGTTGAGCTCCATTCCCCAACCTTTCCCCTGCAATTTTTCCGGTTTTGTTTGAGCTAGAAACATCTGGGTACTTGCATTGGATCTGTCTCAATCCACTAAATCCGCTATTAGCTGCTGCTGTGAAAGGAGGCTGTGGTAGAGCGGTAGAGTGGCTATAAAGTCTGAATGGTGTGAGCTACAAGCTATTATGACAGTTTTTGAAAAGCGTACACAATTATTGTCTCATGATCCTTCCTGATGTTTTCTTGAACTTCCCAAGAAGTTTCTGATGCATTTCACTAAAAGTACTTCAGATTCAAATGTGGCTTACCTGATTTGCCATGTATTTGTGTGCTATTCAGTGTGTTTATATATAATGGCAGTAAGGCCAATTTTCTATAGGATTGAGGACAGGTCTTTGTGATGGCCACTCCAATACCTTGACTTTGTTGTCCTTAAGCCATTTTGCCACAACTTTGGAAGTATGCTTGGGGTCATTGTTCATTTGGAAGACCCATTTGCGACCAAGCTTTAACTTCCTGACTGATGTCTTGAGATGTTGCTTCTATATATCCACATAATTTTCCTTCCTCATGATGCTATCTATTTTGTGAAGTGCACCAGACCCTCCTGCAGCAAAGCACCCCCACAGCATGATGCTGCCACCCCCGTGCTTCACGGTTGGGTTGGTGTTCTTCGGCTCGCAAGATACCCCCTTTTTCCTCCAATCATAACGATGGTCATTATGGCCAAACAGTTCTATTTTTGTTTCATCAGACCAGAGGACATTTCTCCAAAAAGTACGATATTTGTCCCCATGTGCAGTTGCAAACCGTGGTCTGGCATTTTTGTATGGCGGTTTTGGAGCAGTGGCTTCTTCCTTGCTGAGCGGCCTTTCAGGTGCCTGGAGCACCTCGGGACTGCCATGGACGAGGTGATCCAGACCGTATGCCAACTGCAGGCTACACCTCCACCTTCCCAACTCCTCACGGTCGTTCCAGCCACCCCAACCACCATGAACACATCTACATCACTCGGTCCGATCAGCAACGTCCACCTGCCCCTCCCGGAGTGGTTTCACGGCACCCCAGCTCACTGTAGGGGGTTTCTACTGCAGTGTGACCTCCACCTTGCACGTCATGCCGGGACGGCCTCTGAAAGGGACAAGGTGGCCTTGGTGATTTCAGTGCTGACAGGCCGGGCTCTGGAGTGGGCGCACGCCGGCTGGGAGTGGGACGGTCCAGAAGTACAGTCCTATGAACGCTTCATCCAACTCTTCCATGCCTTTTTCGACCACCCAACCGAGGGCCGAGAGGGAGGTGAGCATCTCCTCCATCTGCGCCAGGGGTCCAGGACAGAGTCTGAGTACGCTCTGGATTTCCGGACGTTGGCTGCGTCCACTGGCTGGAACGACCAGGGCCTGTTGACGGTTTTCCACAGTGGGCTACAGGCAGATGTCCACACCGAGCTGTCCTGTTGCGATGAGAACCTCACGCTGGACCAGTTCATCGCCATGGCCATCCGCATGGATAATCTCCTGCGTGCCCGTCGTCGCCCATCCCAGGGGTTCGGGTCTCTCCCAGGAACCTCCTGCAAGACTGAGCCCATGGAGGTGGGCACGTCAACGCCGCCGTCAACAGGGTCTCTGCTCCTACAGCGGGGAGTCGGACCACCCCTGGAACACCTGTCCCAGAAGGAGAACCAGGCGAGGAAGCGACAGGCCGAGGAGCGCTCCTGCACCTTCCCAGGTAGGCGTGGATGTGCCTTGCTCCACTCTGTCCACCCAGCCCATCCTCCTCCCTCTCACCTTCCCGGACTATCCTGGTCCCCCACTGAGTCCTGCCCTAGTGGACTCAGGTGCTGCAGGCAATTTCCTAGACCGGTCAGTGGCCTTATCATTACGCATTCCTCTAGTCCCTTCACAACCCCCTATCCCAGTCCATGACCTAGGCAACCGTCCCCTAGGAACAGGACTGGTGAGCCAGACCACGATCCCCATTTCCCTCACAGTTGATCACAACCACCATGAACGCATCACGTTCCTCATCTTAGACTCTCCTGCACACCCCATAGTTTTAGGTCTCCCCTGTTACAGTTGCATAACCCCAGTATATCGTGGACAGAGAGGAGGCTGTTGGGTTGGTCGCAGGAGTGTCAGGGGAGGTGTCTCTCGGTGTCTATCTGTTCCACCTCCGTGGAAAGTCCGGAGCAGGCCACCCACGTCCCTATCCCGGAGGAATACAAGGACCTACAGGTGGCCTTTTCGAAGACTAGTGCCACATGCCTGCCCCCTCATCGCCCATAGGACTGCACTATCGACCTACTGCCTGGTTCTACCCTCCCGTGGGGGCACATTTACCCTCTCTCGAAATGCAGAGACCAGAGCCCTCACCTGCCCACTGTCCCGAGGGGCATATCTACATGCCCTCTGATGTGCGGGACCGTCTCCTAGCCTGGGCACACACAGCACCTGTGTCGGGGCACACGGGTATAGCCCGTACTATCGACTGTCTCTCCGACAAGTACTGGTGGCCCACCTTGGCCCGGGACTTCCTGGTTTACGTCTCTACCTGCTCCACCTGCGCACAGAGCAAGGCACAGAGACACCTCCCCTATGGCAAACTCCACCCGCTGCCGGTTCCACAATGACCCTGCTCCCATCTCTCCGTGGACTTTGTCACAGACCTTCCCCCCTCGGAGGGGCACACCACTGTGCTGGTCGTTGTGGACCGGTTTTCCAAAGCCTGTCATTTGATTCCTCTGCCTGGTCTCCCTACACCCATGCAGACCGCGGAGGCTCTCATCTCTCACGTCTTCCGGTGCTACGGGATCACGGAGGACATCGTGTCTGACTGTGGTCCTCAGTTCACCTCCCGTGTCTGGAAGGCCTTCATGAAATGACTGGAGGTCACCTCTGGGTACCGTCCCCAGTCTAATGGGCAGGTGCAACGGGTAAATCAGTAACTGGGTAGGTACCTTCGTAATTACTGTCAGGACCAGCCGGGGGAGTGGGCTGCATTTCTGACATGGGCAGAACACGCACAAAACTCCCTCCGTCACTCCTCCACTAACCTCACACCCTTTCAGTGTGTTCTAGGCTATCAGCCGGCCCTGGCATTATGGCACTGGAGTCAGATCAAGGCTCCAGCGGTGGACGATTGGTTCAGGCGCACTGAGGAGTTATGGAACACAGCGCACACCCGTCTCCAGCACGTTGTCCTCCGGCAGAAGGCGCAGGCCGATCGTCACCGCAGTGTGGCCCCGGTCTTTCACCCCGGTGACAGGGTCTGGCTTTCTACAAAGGACCTGCCCCACCGCCTGCACTGCGGAAGCTGAGCCCGCAGTTTGTTGGGCCATTCAAAGTCCTGAGGAGAATAAATGAGGTGACACGCAGATTACAGCTCCCTGTCAATTATCGTATCGGGTCCTGTCACACCAGCCTTCGCTTTTGCTCCCCATCCTGTCCAGCTCAGGTGTTCGGCATCGCCTGCCTTCTAGCTGCTGCTGAACCTGCTGCTGGCAAACGGCCTTCACTCATCAACCCCAGACTTGTCTCGTCATCATTACACACACCTGGTTCCAATCCCCACTCTATCACTGTATATATACTCCCTCTGTCATTTGTCTTTGTCGGTCATTGTATATGTTGCGTGTTTTCCTGAGAGGAATCTCTCCTACTATTTCCTGAGTACTTTATATTTTGCACTGTGGGTTTCGTCCCACTTTAAGCTATGGCGCTTTAATAAATTCAGTAGTTCTAAACATGTGACTGCTTCCTGCCTACTCCTCTCTACACTTGTGACACCAACCCTTACCATAAACACACAAATGCCTAACTATAACCTTAAATTAAGACCAAAAAGCTAAAAAATAAAATCATAAACAGTTTAATATAGCTAATTTTGACTTTGCAGCTGGCCCATCTTGCAGAAATAACTCAGTTCTGCCTTAAGGACAAGTATCATCCAAAAAAATGTCAACCTGCTTAAGAGGCATTAGAAGAAGACAAAAATTAACATTACCAATTGAACATCTATTGCAGGATAAATCAATGTCAGAGTTTAGATAGCTGACCATAAATGGATGTTGCATTTTACTTTATGGGTTGGTTATGTAGGCTTCTTCTAACCCACTGTTTTCTACTACAGATAATAAAATATTTCTTATATCTTTACATAAAAACAACAACAGAGTCTGTCAGATATTCAGTCATTCCAATTAATTTAATACCCCTTGATATTCAAAAATAGGACTTGAAAGGAAATATTTAAATATCGATTAGCCAAATTGTTTTACCTGAGCATACCCCAAAAACGAAGGACTAATTAGCCTACTCTGTTGTTAAGGACTTTGTTGTCATTGAGGACTGTTTGGGCTCATTGCTTCGAGTTGAAAAATAAATGCTGCTCTCGGAATGGCATGCTTTGAGCACTACCAAAAAGTGCTATTTGCATGTGAAAAATGTATTCCATATGCTGCATTTGCTATAGGTCTATTGTTTACGTTTTTGTTGGTGACACTTTGATATCTCAATAATTTGCAGCTGTTTGTCTATCAAAAGTGCTTGAGTTTGAATATGTGTCTGTTAGGCCTATGGACTTTTTTTTAAATCAGCACAAATTAGATTGAGTAGTAAAAGCCCCACTCGTGGTGTTCTTAAATTCAACTTATTTTTTTACAGTATGCAGCACAATACCACGTGGGAGTGGTATAAACTTTCATTCCATAGGCTGGGATCCGCACGACACAGCTGTTGCAAGAGCGCATTTTTCACTGGCTGTCCACTGGGGCGTATTCTTTATGCCGTTTCTGTTGCAAAACGTTTCTTAAACGGAAGCAAGCGGAACGAAACGGGGAGGGACCTACCTGAATTTGTCCAATAGAAACTCTCGTTTTGCTCTGTTTGCTTCCATTTGGTTCTTAAACGGTGAACAGTTTCCGTAATGAATACACCCCATGTCGCAAAAGCAATGATTGATAGGCAGCTTAAACTTCTTCAATTCAACCATTATTGGGTTTAACCTCTTAAGGATCAGACCCTTTTTTTCAATTTTTGCCTAAAATGACATACCCAAATCGAACTGCCTGTAGCTCAGGACCTGAAGCAAGGATATGCATATTCTTGATACCATTTGAAAGGAAACACTTTGAAGTTTGTGGAAATGTGAAATTAATGTAGGAGAATATAACACATTAGATCCGGTAAAAGATAATAGAAAAACATGCGTTTTCTATTCTGTTTTTTGTTCCATCATTTTTGAAATGCAAGAGAAATATGAAATTGCAGTTTAGGAGCAATTTAGATTTTGGCCACTAGTAGCAGTGTGTGTGCAACGTTTCAGATTGATGCAATATTGGACTATTTTTTATCAAGTCTGCCCAAATGTGCCGAATTGGTCAAATGATACATTTTCAAGTACATAACTATAGAGAACATACAAAAATGAAATGGTAATACAAAATGTACGTTTGCACACTCCCGGGAATGTCATACATGATGGATCATTAGTTTATACACAAACTTTCACACATCTAGATGGCCAGGTGGGGTGGGTGTGGAGCCAGAGACAGCAGGGGTTCAAACTGTAGAACCCAGTTCCTACATTTGAATATAAAAATGGATTTTATCAAACAAAACTATGCTACATTTTATCTCTGGGACCCTTAGGATGACAAATCAGAGCAAGATTACTGAATGTAAGTACATTATTTAGCTTCAGAGGGGAATGTATCAAACTAGTTGCCGTGATACGTTTTTTGTTGTTGTGCACTCTCCTCAAGCAATAGAATGGTATTCTTTCACTGTAATAGCTACTGTAAATTGGACAGTGCAGTTAGATTATGTAGAATTTAAGCTTTCTGCCCATATAAGACATGTCTACGTCCTGGAAAGGTTGCTGTTACTTACAACAGTCATGCTAATCACATTAGTTCACGTTAGCTCAACTGTCCCATATACGGGACACCGATCCCATAGAGGTTAAATACACATATACATTTGTGAACAGCCATCCACAACAACTACAATCCGTAAGGTGCAAATAGCTAAATGAGAGAGCAGCAGTGTGATTCGCATCAATGCGCTATGTAGCCTAATAGGCCTAAGTGACATCTGTATCGCCCGTAGGCTACACCACTGCTGTAGTCATTACCTCTAAGAGTTTATTCAAGTTGGATAATCTTTGGATTCCGACAACTGTCGCACCATTGGAAGTATCCTACAAAAGCCTGTTCCTGCTCTTTTCCTGCGATCCATCAAACACATTTGGTGTGTCATCATAGTGTTCTCTGACTTGTGGTCAGACTCGCTCAGGCAGAACAAACTTAAACTTGCTGCCTTTTTTCAATGCTGATTTGAATGTCATTGAGAAAACAGAAAGGTGTCAAATAATTATTTGGCAAACATCCTTTCTGAATTTAAAAGTAATCCTAGAAGTAATCATCTAGTTTTTCAAAAGTATCTGTAATCTGACTACAATTTTTTTGTTGGTAATGTAACGAATTGCATTTACAGGTATTTTTGTAATCCGTTACTCCCCAACCCTGTATACAGTGTAAACAAGTATACTTATATACCAGTTTACGTTTTCCACTGTTATAGGCATTTGGGTTTTGCTCAATATCGTTTTCAATTTCGATTTGGATTATAGAGGTTGGTTCTGTTTGGGTGTGGCTTGCCCTGATTGGAATCATCCTTGTTGGTCAGGATGTGTTGCACCTGTAGCCTCGTTAGTCTGTCATTAGTTTCACCCAGAGCTCCAGTGGGCATGAGAGACCTAGACCACTGTTTAGCGTTCCCTCTTTAAGTTTGTGAATACAAAGCCTTTTATTTTGGGTCTCCCTATTTGGTTTGCTCCACTTTCTTTTTACTGCATATTATAGGTTGGTGTTGGTTTTTATTTTCGTTTGCCTTTTCTTGTGCAAATTTAGTGGGCACTTATGGTGAGTGTCTTTTAGGACCCATATTTCTTGTTGCTTGCAACTTTCAGTGGACATAGGTGGCTTTGAGAACCTCTTCGAAACCCCTACCTGTTTTGTTTTGGTTGTTTTTAGTGACTCTTTGTTAGTTCCCCTTTCTGTTTGAGAGATCATTTTTTGGTTTCTTTTTGGGGAATGTAACATTCACACATAGCTTCATTTATCTGGTACACTTTACTGTAGGTGTCCTTTGTATGCATTCATAAAGCCTTTATAACAGCTACATAACATGCCGTTGCTCAATAACTGTTAACGAAGGCTTATGATGAATGTTATAATGTGTTATGTAGCTGTTATAAAGGTTATGTGAATGTGAAAGGACACCTACAGTAAAGTGTAACCTTGTTGGTAACATATTACTGATAAATACAATGGATAGTTTGTATCTGTGGATTTTATAAATTACTATTAAAACGTTCTACAGGGTTATTCATGCACATACTGTTGTGGATTTACTTCTTAAAACATTGTAATAGTTATGTTTTAAAATAGGGCCTTTCATGCAGCCACCATGTTCAGAGAGTCCTGTCTATTGACAGTAGCAGGCTAGCAGTTGACAGTGGTATGTCCTAGATAGTTAAGTTGAGATAAACAGTGTTATGAAATGCCTCTGGACAGACAGAACAGTGTGACTTAGAGGCCTGGGATGTGTTAAGTATGGGGTGCATGGAGGGACACACTGAACCTTAAGAGGCCTGGGACAGATGATGGCCCATATTATGTTTTTCCACCATCACGAAAGGAGATTTAGGAGAGATATGGGAGAGCAAAGAGAGCTGTGTTCCTGTGGGATAGAAACCAGGAGGGAGAAAGAGACAAATACCAGGCGAGAGAGAGCGAGAGGTGGAGAAAGAGAGGGAGAGCGAATGAGGGGGGTGGAAAGAGTCAGGGAAAGAGAGGGGCCAAAAGAGAGAGAATGAGAGATAAGCACAATAAGAGATGACAAGAGCCACAAAGAGAGAGACATACACTTCAAGAGAGAAAGTAACAAATGCCAGTAGAGAGAAGAGACCAAACGTTCTCCATCATTTCCTCTCGGTCTATGACATCATAGTTACGACAGATGAATCATTTTGGGAGTTGACGGCTTCCATGAGCAAGAGGATATTACTATGTTCACATACTTCACCCTCTCTAATCTAGTAAATATCAGTGCATACACATGTCTGTTTTGTCATTATATCTCTATCATACAGGACATCATCATCTATGTATTTATGTTACCTTAGAATGAAAGATTGAAACAAGTCCTGCTGAAATTGAAACAAGTCCTGCTGAGATTGAGGCTGTTAATATGGACACCGTTGTACATATAGACTAGCTAGTTCCAATACTTACTCAGTCCTCTTCATCCTTTATGGGACATAAGGCAGCAATAATTTTCTGCCACTGGAATATGTCTTTGGCCACAGCTTGTGTAGTAGTTCCAATGGGCTATATGTATTGCTGCAAAATCATGACACATGTAGATCATGTATAGAACATGGATCTTTTGACTCATGTGTTTCTTTTCCTCCCTCAATCCCCCAAAGGTCAAAAGTGTGTGTTTTGGCAGGGTTAAGTGGTATGCATAGCAAAGGCACGACCACCAATGACTAATACAGATGTTGGATCAATAATCAGAAATGTGTCTCTCTTCTCCTCTTTAGTCCCCCAAAGTACACAGCTACCCCACGATGGACACCGTCCCCCTCCTGCTAAGCAAAGTCAAACCTGAACCTCCTGAGGACCTGCTCTCCCATGATCCCCACTTCCAGACACAGACCGAGCCTGTTGACCTGTCAATCAACAAGCCCCGCCCCTCACCCCCGTCCTTCACCTCCACCGCTTCTCCTGTCACTTCGGCTTTCTCTCCGCCCTCCATTTCTTCTTCATCATTGTCATTCTCCTCTCTGTCTGTCATCACCTCCGCCTCGTCCGTGCTCACACCCGGGCCCCTGGTAGCCCCTGGAGCTGCTGTCCGGGGTCATCATCATCAACAGCAGTTTTTGCACATCATGCACCCCGTGCCGCCGCCACGCTCCAGCCCCCTGAACCTTGGAGGGGTACAGGGCAGAGGAGGAGTAGGGGGTAAGATGGGGGGCCACCAAGTGCATCGTATCCCTGTGGTGGTGCAGTCGCTGCCCCTCATGCACACCAAGGCCGTGCGCTCCCCCTCCAGCCTCCACAACAATGCCATCATGCTACCTCTGCTGGACGACCACAAGAGCCACCATTGCAAAGGTGAGACAAAGAGCGTGCTCTCTCTCTCTCTCTATCTGTCGCTCTCTTTATCTCTCTCTCTCTCTTTTCTCTTCTCTCTCTCTCTCTCTCTCTCTCTCTCTCTCTCTCTCTCTCTCTCACGTCATCCTGAAGAGTCATGTGAGACAAGGCAGAAGACTACCTTCTCTCTGTGATCTCACATCTCATTTCCAAATTGTCTTCGGTCTTCTCCTCCCTCGCTCTTCTCTTTTTACTCTTTACGGGAATGTACAGTATATGACAAAAGTGGGACAAGGATACTTATGTAACACTTCATCTTACCTTGCCATGTACTGCAGTTACTGTACACTATAAGCCCTGTGTGTCACAACAGTGTCATGACTGTTTAGTTGCATGTATTGTCTTGTACCCGAACGCAACAGCCTGACATTCAGACAAACATCATACTAAACATCTTCCTGCCTTATCATCCCAATGCCATAGATGGAGTTACTTGGGATAAAGTTAGCCACCCATACATAGTCCTGCCTTCTCCTCCCTTCTGTCTCAACAGACAATGTCTACAATACAGTATGAGAACACTTCTGATCAGAAATGAAAAGAGAGAGGAGACAGAGAAAGACACAACACCATCCGGTGTAATGACAGGCATGTGTGTGCCCTATGCTAAAGAGGGACCCCAGGAGATAACGCACTCCTTCTGAGAGCAGATGAGATTTAGAGGATGAAAAGCTTTCTGTCTGTAAGTGTGAGGATTTTTCTCCTCGGCCGTCCTATTGCCTCCAGTCCAAGTAACGAGGACCAGGCAGGCTGCCGTATTTCTTTCCCCTAATCTAAAGCACACATCTGGGTCTGGGTTATACTTAGATTTGAGAGAGAGAGAGGATTTGAGAGAGTGAGACAGAGAGAGAGTTTTGGAGCAGGCAGGCTTGTTACAGGGTGTGGTTTTATAGTCACTGTGTGTAAACCACTAGTGACTTTGGGTGTTTCTGTCAAGTGGACTGGAGGCTGTACACTGGGGAGCAGTTTGTTGTAAAATAACATTGTTTATCTGAGGTTGCTGTCCGTCACTCCCTGGCAGATTGACACACACACACCCACTCATTGGGTATGCGGGAGGGTCCACTGAGACGGGCGCTTTAAACGCTGGGTGTCTGCATTCTGGGAGAGGAGAGAGGACGAAAGAGAGGAAAAACAAGGATTGCGTAATAGGGTGGAGACCGATATTGAAGATGGGTGGCAGTGTACATTGAGAGCACAGACACACACACACACACACACACACACACACACACACACACACACACACACACACACACACACACACACACACACACACACACACACACACACACACACACACAGCAACACCACCAGCTCCATCCAGTGTGTGAGAGGAGAGCATGGGAATCGGGGTCAGCCCTGGGGTGGGGCAGACACAGTCACTGTGGTTATACAGCCAGAACATGAGGCACACAGAGCATTGCATTGTACTGTATTGTACTGTACAGTTACCGTGTGTGTACATTTGTGTGTGTGCATATTTGTGTGTGTGTGTTTTATGGGTGATATAGCGTAAGACGTTACAGAAAGAACATTGCATTCAACTGTAGAGTCATTGGGTTTGGCAGTACTGCAATGATATCCAGGCTCTGTCGCAGCCGGCCGCGACCGGGAGACTCATGGGCGGCGCACAATTGGCCCAGCGTTGTCCAGGGTAGGGGAGGGAATGGCCGGCAGGGATGTAGCTCAGTTGATAGAGCATGGCGTTTGCAACGCCAGGGTTGTGGGTTCGATTCCCACGGGGGGCCAGTATAAAAGAAAATGTATTCACTAACTGTAAGTCGCTCTGGATAAGAGCGTCTGCTAAATGACTAAAATGTAAATGTAAAATGTATATCCAAACAAACTGTTTCTCTGGTTGGAAAAGCACTGCAGAGCGAGCCAAAGTACTGTACCGTCCTTTCACTATAGACACATAGTGGAATGCACACTAATATGCTTCTTTGTATGATTACATGACCTGTCCCCTCATTTGACACATTATTGTTCTCCTTTTATGGAGAGTCACTCTCCTTTCATATTTTACTGACAGACAGATTTGAAACAGTTGGAGATAGATGAGGAGGAGACACAGAGAGAAGGGAACACTCTGGGATTGAACCCCAGTCTCCTGCGGGGTGTCACATATGTGCATGGAGCCAGGAGTGTTAACACTGGACCACAGCTCCACACTATTGTGCTTCTTTGTAGGATGTGACATTTGTTCCTGATGTATTGATAACTGGCAATCATACTGAGTTGCAGACATGTAAGAATCCCTAAGTGTCACTATATTAGTCTCAATAAGTAATGTTCGTAATGTCTCCTTGGGAATTGCTGTTGCTGTATGCATTATCTGTACTGGACTGTAATGAAGTGTAGGATCAAGAGAATGATGAAAGAACAGCTCTCTTCTCTCTCCCTCTCTCTCGCTCTATCTCTTTTCTCACTCTCTCTCACACGGACACGGCCCTACCGCCCACCCACCCCCCATACACACACTCAGGTTGGCCATCCTCTTTCAGAGAGAGGGGCATGTGCCCTTCCTCTCTCATATCGGTCTCCGGGAGCAGGTTGCCATGGAAACTAGGCTTGACTGGAAACAATAGGCAAGAAAGAGAGAGAAAGAAAGAAATGCGCCAGGGCTCTTCCCACCTCTCCACCATGTACTCCTCTTTTGTGTCCCCTTCCCTCGCTCCAAATACACGTTTTCCAACTAACGTCTCTACTAATCAGCCTGTGTAATTAGGGGTCTTGCTGAGAATGTAGATTCTCAGTCTTGGGGGGAAGGAAGACCCTATAAAGGAAAATCAGAGACAGAGTTGTAGTTTTAGTATTGGCTGTGTTTTCTTTCTGCTGTAATACTCAGACCTGGGTTCAAATAGTGATTGAAATTTTTCTAAATACTTTGAGCATTTGCTTGAGTCTGTCTGGAGTGCCAGTGGGAGGAGTTTGGCAATTTTGGAGACTACTGTATGCCTTTGGTTTAATTGCCCAAAGCAAACTCAATCCATCACAGTTTTGAAAGGGTTTGAATAATATTTGAACCCGGGTCCTACAATAACCCCATGTCTGTCTCCTGCCTACAGACCCATATTATTAGAGACCATTATGGCCACTGTCTGCACTGCTCTGAGACAGCAGCTGAGCTGGTAGATGGGGGAAGAGAGAGTAGCATCCAGATAGACAGCATACTAGAGAGAGTGTATAGGACATGCTTTGTTGTATATTATTGCATCTATGAACTATGGTAAACCCCTCTCTAACATTGAATGCACTGTGTACCAAGAGGTGAAACAAATATTTTTGTCTATTAACATTGACAAGCCACCGGGGTCTGACAACTTGGATGGAAAATTACTGAGGATAATAGCGGACGATATTGCCACTCTTATTTGCCATATCTTCAATTTAAGCCTACTAGAAAGTGTGTGCCATCAGGCCTGGAGGGAAGCAAAAGTCATTCCGCTACCTAAGAATAGTAAAGCCCCCTTTACTGGCTCAAATAGCCGACCAATCAGCCTGTTACTAACCCTTACTAAACTTTTGGAAAAAATTGTGTTTGACCAGATACAATGCTATTTTACAGTAAACTACTTTCAGCACGCTTATAGGGAAGGACATTCAACAAGCACAGCACTTACACAAATTACTGATTAGCTGAGAGAAATTGATGATAAAAAGATTGTGGGAGTTGTTTTGTTAGACTTCAGTGTGGCTTTTGACATTATCGATCATAGTCTGCTGCTGGAAAAATGTATGTGTTATGGCTTTACACCCCTGCTATATTGTGGATAAAGAGTTACCTGTCTAACAAAACACAGAGGGTGTTCTTTAATGGAAGCCTCTCCAACATAATCCAGGTAGAATCAGGAATTCCAGAGGGCCCATTACTTTTTAAAATCTTTACTAACGACATGCCACTGGCTTTGAGTAAAGCCAGTTTGTCTATGTATACGGAAGACTCAACACTATACACGTCAGCTACTACAGCGACTGAAATGGCTGCAACACTTAACAAAGAGCTACAGTTAGTTTCAGAATTGGTGGAAAGGAATAAGTTAGTCCTAAATATTTCAAAAACTAAAAGCATTGTATTTGGGACAAATCATTCACTAAACCCTAAACCTCAACTAAATCTTGTAATGTATAATGTGGAAATTGAGCAAGTTGAGGTGACTAAACTGCTTGGAGTAACCCTGGATTGTAAACTGTCATGGTCAAAACATATTGATACAACAGTAGCTAAGATGGGAGAAGTCAATAATAAAGCGCTGCTCCGCCTTCTTAACAGCACTGTCAACAAGGCAGGTCCTACAGGCCCTAGTTTTGTCGCACATGGACTACTGTTCTGTCGTGTGGTCAGGTGCCACAAAGAGGGACTTAGAAAAATTGCAATTGTCTCAGAACAGGGCAGCATGGCTGGCCATTGACATGCATATTATTAATGTTAGCTCTCTGTGTACATCCAATCTCTCCTGGCTCAAAGTGGAGGAGAGATTGACTTCATCACTACTTATATTTGTGAGAGGTATTGACATGTTGAAGGCACCGAGCTGTCTGTTTGAACTACTGGCACACAGCTTGGACACCCATGCATACACCACAAGACATGCCACCAGAGGTCTCTTCACAGTCCCCAAGTCCAGAACAGACTATGGGGATGTGCACAGTACTACATAGAGCCATGACTACATGGACCTCTATTCCACATCAAGTAACTCATGCAAGAAGTAAAATTTGATTTAAAAAACAGATAAAAATACACCTTATGGAACAGCGGGGACTGTGAAGCAACACAAACATAGGCAGGGACACATGCATACACACACACGATAACATACACACTATACACACACGTACACATGGATTTTGTGTTGTAGATATGTGGTAGTTGAGTAGGGGCCTGAGGGCAAACACTTAATGTGTTGTGAAATCTGTTGTGAATGTATTGTAATGTTTTTAAAGTTGTATAACTGCCTTAATTTTGCTGGACCCCAGGAAGAGTAGCTGCTGCCAAGGCATGGGGATCCATAATACATACAAATACATATACCAGGATTGGTACAGAGTGCATTCAATTTCTACTTTAATTCAGTCAATTCAAGAATTAAACTGAAATTCCGTTTCCAATTCCAATTTTCCTCTATGATTCTCAATGAACTGACTATTGAAATGGAATTGAACCCCAATGCAAGTGTGTATTTTGTATTTTACCATGTACTGTATGTGCTCCATATATTGACATTGTAATAAGGTGTAGATGAATTGTCACACATTTTGTAGCGATATTCTGTTGGGTTGGTCAGAGTTTGTTCATTGCATTGCTCTGCCTCTGTCCTGGCAGTACTCTGAGAGCAGGAGAATGCTTAACTATAGAATAGCTGAAGGCCCTGGTCATATAACCAGTGAGTCGCCCATTGGAGAAGTTGTGACATTCTCAAAGGAACATTAGCAACAATAGAGCATTGCTCCAATCGGCTGGAGGTCAAGGGTCACATTTGGCCTGGTCAATGAAAAGAGAATTTACACATGTAGAATTGAGCTTGGTAACTGAGGAAAATGAAGCTGTGGATGATCAGGAATGGGAAACTGCAGGCCTATTGCGGGGAGTGCAGGCTTTTGTTCTTGCCCAGCTCTAAAACAACTAACAGTGGTCTATATTGAAGACCATGTACACACTGTGGTCCCTGTTACCCACCACAGGATTACACAGTGAGCAGAGCTCAGTCTTTCTTAACATATCATTTCATTCCTCTATACATGAAAGGCAAAAGCCTGAATGTGTTTTACAGAATTTATTGTAAAATAATATTTCACAAGCTTTCATAATATATTTTTTAATAAAAGAGAGATGTCTGTACATTAGTCTGCTGTAGGAGAGATGTGCTTTTGAACAAATAGACAGTGATGTTTTTGTCTAAAGCTCAACCCACACGGACTGTGGGCATGTAGACACACACACACACAGTTGATGGGCTATCACTATCACGACGTCCCCCACCCACTGCTCAGAGACAACAACAACGCCCAAATACACTGCACCACCCAGCTTTTTATCTACAAGGCGGGGGTGATAGTGGCTAATAATATGTGTGTGTGCATATGTGTATTAGTGTATGTTCGTGTCTGCACATGTGGGGGTGTCTCTGGGGTGGGCCCATCCTCAGTGTAGACCCTGCAGGCACTTCCTGTCAGGAGCTGTCAATCATGCCAGACAACTGGCCTGAGGGCAGGACAGCCTGTTTGCATGGCTACCCATACTCCTTGCTCCTGCCAATCGCTACGCCACGCCCATGGACGTTATTGTCTTCTCCGCAGTGAGTCTGGATCTGAGTACCTCCCCGAACCTTCACCGAATGTGAACACATTCGGGGCCGTCTGATTGACCCAGAAACCGATGGGTTGGGCTAGAGCCAGAGCACACGTGGGTAAAGCGGCAGCTTGAAAATGTGTCATTTGCTTTGGTTAGAGACGATCCAAACACTGATGACTATGTTTTGTACAACGACCCTCGTGCCCCTCGTCACCACAAACAACTTCAATGATGGCAGTGTCATACTAAAGAATGTAGCGAACGACAGAGCAGCGGAAGACTTCTGTGTGAGTCGTCAGACTAACGGCCTGTAGCATGGCATGAGCATTTTCACTCCCTGTGGTGCCGAACACACATGGACGCATGCACGCACGCTCGCACACTCACACACAGAGAGGTTCAGACAGTCTACCGTACAGGATGTACTGGGTGTTTTCAGTATCTATTTTGGTCTGCAGAAAGGGTAAGAGGGCTGGGGCTTTGATTGCTGTTAGATGCAAAGAAGAGAAAATATAGCTACAGTATTACAATTCTGAAAAACATTCATTTGGTTTTCTATGAGTGAAGTGACGTGGCCTTCATCAAGCTCTTCTTTGAGTGAAATTTAATGTATTGAACATGACTATGAATGAAATTCAAAGAAAGTATGTCAGAGCATTCTGACTAGGAATGAGAAATCGGTGTCAGACAGGTCATTTGAATAATACCAAAGTAGCAACATAGAGGGAAAATATCAAATAAAATCCAAGTAACTGGAAACCATGTACAGTAAGAGCAAATTATTTTACAGAAAACTAAAAAAACATTGTCTGATATGTTGGACTGTTATTCGATGCATACAGTATGACATATGATTAAAACATATACTGTATTTTAAGGAGTGGTTGTTGATAGACAAAACTTTTTGTAAAGTGTATCGGCTTGTCTGTGTCTGTATATGGTACAGTATACAGTATAATGTAATATGGAACTTCTGTCTTTGTCTTCCGTGTTTGTGTCTAATGGCAGTACAAACAAACCCTAACATCATACATATATCCTATCTTAATTTGACTAGTTTCTCACAGCAGGAATTATAAATAATATACATTTTTGTAGGGGTTGATAAAAACAATTCTTAGGATACAGTGGGGTCTGAAATTATTGGCACCCTTGACAAAGAATACTGTATAAAATACAAATACTGAGCTTTATTGGTGTGTGTGGCAAAATAGTTATATTTTCATGTCATCCAACAAATGTAAAGGCCTGGCGTGTGCAAAACGGCAATGGCACTTGGAATGGAACCGGTGCTATCGTCAGATGACATGAAAATAGAGCTCTTTGGCCACGCACACCAGTAGTGGGTTTGGCATCAAAATAATTATGCATAAGCAGAATAGAACCCCATACCTACTGTAGAATATGGTGATGGATCTTTGATGTTATGGTCCTATATTGCTTCCACTGGTCCTGGGGCCCTTGTTAAGGTCAATGCATGATGAACTTTACCCAGTACCAGGACATTTTATCAAAAAACCTGGTTGCCTCTGCCAGGAGGCTGAAACTTGGCCGCAAGTGGATCTTCCATCAAGACAATAACCCCAAGCATCAAAATCCACAAAGAAATGGTTAACTGACCACAAAATCAACATTTTGCAATGGCCATCTCAGTCTCTGATCCCCTTTGAAAACCTGTGGTTTGAATTGAAGAGGGCAGTCAATAAACGCAGACAAAGGATATCAAGGATCTGGAAAGATTCTGTATGGAGGAATGGTCTAAGATCCCTCCCAATGTATTCTCCAATCTCATAAAACACTTTAGAAAAAGGCTCAGTGCCGTTATCCTCGAAAGGTGAGGTATTGAAAGATATTGAAAACAGGGGTGCCTATCATGTTTACCACTATCTTTTTGAGAGAACAATAATATTACTTGTCAAATAAAATATATTTCTCTGAACAATTACACTGAGTGTACATAACCTTAGGAACATCCCCTTTTGCCCTAAGAACATTAGGAACACACCCTTTTGCCCTCAGATCAGCCTCAATTCTTCAGGGTATGGACTCTACAAGGTGTCGAAAGCTTTCCACAGGGATGCTGGCCAATGTTGACTCCAATGCTTCCCACAGTTGTGTCAAGTTGGCTGGCTGTCCTTTGGGTGTTGGACCATTTTTGATACACACGGGAAACTGTTGATTGTGAAAAAACCCAGCAGCGTTGCTGTTCTTGACACACTCAAACTGGTGCGCCTGTTCAAAGGTACTTCAATATTTTGTCTTGCCCATTCACCCTCTGAATGGCACACATACACAATCCATGTCTCAATTGTCTCAAGGCGTAAAAATCCTTCTTTAACCTGTCTCCTCCCCTTCATCTACACTGATTGAAGTTGATTTAAGTGACATCAATAAGGGATCATAGCTTTCACCTGGATTCACCTGGTCAGCGTGTCATGGAAAGAGCAGGTGTTTCTAATGTTTGTCCATTCAGTGTATATTAGTATAAAATAATAATATTTCCCACTTTTTTTGCATACAATATAGCTCAGTATTAGTATTTTATTTTATACAGTATTTTTTGCGAATCTTGCCAATAATTTCGACACCCACTGTAAATCAAGTCTGACATTTTAAACCTCTAATACGCTACAAGAAAAATTATCTTCTACCACAGTGATCAAATTAAGATAGTATATCTGTATGTCTAACTCATGTAACCTCTTGACAGTATCACATGTTACAGTACAGAATATAAAATATGGGACTAACTCTTCTCTGTCTGTCTCCATGGCAGCACGCACTGACCACAACGGCTTGTCGCCACGGCACATCAAGAGTGACAGTGACGATGACGACCTGCCCAATGTCACACTGGACAGCGTTAACGAGACCGGATCTACTGCTCTGTCTATAGCACGGGCCGTACAGAAGTAAGTACAAGCGTGTGTGTTCTGTGTGTGTGTGTTTGTGTATTATGTGTCCCTCTGTATAGGCTTTACCACCCTCCCTATGTGTCTAGTCCATCTGTGTATAATAAGATGAGTCAGGGCTTCCCCATCCTAGTGCAGTCTGATAATCAGAACCAGGGTTTCAGTCTGCTCTCCCTACCCCCTAAACCTAGAAACCTCCAGACCCAGCACTCATACTTTAACCCAGCCAAGTCACGCGTGATACAAGTCAGTATTCAACGTCCATCCATGTCTGAGGACATTGGGAGTTGACTTGGAAACCGACCACTAAGGGCAACAGTAAGTGCTGTTACCATCAAGTAGGTTTTGGTTTTGAGTTTGATAGGCTGTTGTGGATGGGGATGGTGGATGGCCTTAAGCATCTGCCTCTGGTGCCAAAGGTTGCATGTTCGAATCCAATGATAGAAAGGTAGAAGCAGCTACTCTTCCTGGGGTCCAGCAAAATTAAGGCAGTTATACAATTTTTTAAACATTACAATACATTCACAACAGATTTCACAACACATCAAGTGTGTGCCCTCAGGCCCCTACTCAACTACCACATATCTACAACACAAAATATAATGTGTTTTTTATTTAAAAAAATTATTTCACCTTTATTTAACCAGGTAAGCCAGTTGACAACAAGTTCTCATTTACAACTGTGACCTGGCCAAGATAAAGCAAAGCAGTGTGATAAAAACAACAACACAGAGTTACATATCGGGTAAAACAAAACATAAAGTAAAAAAAAATACAACAGAAAATATATATATATACAGTGTGTGCAAATGTAGCAAGTTATGGAGGTAAGGCAATAAATAGGCCATAGTGCAAAATAATTACAATTAGTATTAACACTGGAATGATAGATGTGCAAGAGATGATGTGCAAATAGAGATACTGGGGTGCAAATGAGTAATATAAATAAATAACACTATGGGGATGAGGTAGTTGGGTGGGCAAATTTCAGATGGGCTGTGTACAGGTGCAGTGATCGGTAAGGTGCTCTCACAACTGATGCTTAAAGTTAGTGAGGGAGATAAGAGCCTCCAGCTTCAGAGATTTTTGCAGTTCGTTCCAGTCCTTGGCAGCAGAGAACTGGAAGGAATGGCGGCCAAAGGAGGTGTTGGCTTTGGGGATGACCAGTGAGATATACCTGCTGGAGCGCATACTACGGGTGGGTGTTGCTATGATGACCAATGAGCTAAGATAAGGCGGGGATTTGCCTAGCAGTGATTTATAGATGGCCTGGAGCCAGTGGGTTTGGCGACGAATATGTAGTGAGGACCAGCCAACAAGAGTGTACAAGTCACAATGGTGGGTAGTATATGCAGATGTATTTGACAAAAAGGATGGCACTGTGATAGACTATATCCAATTTGCTGAGTAGAGTGTTGGAAGCTATTTTGTAAATGAATATCGCCGAAGTCAAGGATCGGTAGGATAGTCAGTTTTACGAGGGCATGTTTGGCAGCATGAGTGAAGGAGGCTTTGTTGCGAAATAGGAAGCCGATTCTAGATTTAACTTTGGATTGAAGATGCTTAATGTGAGTCTGGAAGGAGAGTTTACAGTCTAACCAGACACCTAGGTATTTGTAGTTGTCCACATACTCTAGGTCAGACCCGTCGAGAGTAGTGATTCTAGTCGGGTGGGCGGGTGCCAGCAGCGTTCGATTGAAGAGCATGCATTTAGTTTTACTTGTTTTTAAGTGCAGTTGGAGGCTACGGAAGGAGTGTTGTATGGCATTGAAGCTTGTTTGGAGGTTTGTTAACACAGTGTCCAATGAAGGGCCAGATGTATACAAAATGGTGTCGTCTGCGTAGAGGTGGATCTGAGAATCACCAGCAGCAAGAGCAACATCATTGATATACACAGAGAAAAGAGTCGGCCCAAGAATTGAACCCTGTGGCACCCCCATAGAGACTGCCATAGTTCCAGACAACAGGCCCTCCGATTTGACACATTGAACTCTATCTGAGAAGTAGTTGGTGAACCAGGCGAGGCAGTCATTTGAGAAACCAAGGCTATTTAGTCTGCCAATAAGAATGCGGTGGTTGACAGAGTCGAAAGCCTTGGCCAGGTTGATGAAGACGGCTGCACAGTACTGTCTATTATCGATCGCGGTTATAATATCGTTTAGGACCTTGAGCGTGGCTGAGGTGCCCCCATGTCCAGCTCGGAAACCGGATTGCATAGCGGAGAAGGTACAGTGGGATTCTAAATGTTCGGTGATCTGTTTGTTAACTTGGCTTTCAAAAACTTTCGAAAGGCAGGGCAGGATGGATATAGGTCTGTAACAGTTTGGATCTAGAGTGTCACGGCAGCTTTCCAATCTCTGGGGATCTCAGACGTTACGAAAGAGAGGTTGAACAGGCTAGTAATAGGGGTTGCGACAATTTCGGCGGCTAATTTTAGAAAGAAAGGGTCCAGATTTTGCAGCTCTTTCAGAACATAAGCTGTCTGAATTTGTGTGAAGGAGAAGTGTGGGGGGCATGGGCAAGTTGCAGCGGAGGGTGCAGAGCTGGTAGCCGGGGTAGTGGTAGCCAGGTGGAAAGCATGGCCAGCCGTAGCAAAATGCTTGTTGAAATTCTCGATTATTGTAGATTTATCGGTGGTGATAGTGTTTCCTAGCCTCAGTGCAGTGGGCAGCTGGGAGGAGGTGCTCTTATTCTCCATGGACTTTACAGTGTCCCAAAACTTTTTGGAGTTAGTGCTACAGGATGCACATTTCTGTTTGAAAAAGCTAGCCTTTGCGTTCCTAACTGCTTGTGTATATTGGTTCCTAACTTCCCTGAAAAGATATCGCGGAGGCTATTCGACGCTAATACAGTACGCCACACAATGTTTTTGTGCTGGTCAAGGGCAGTCAAGTCTGAGGAGAACCAGGGGCTATATCTGTTCTTAGTTCTGAATTTTTTGAATGGGGCATGCTTATTTAAGATTGAGAGGAAAGCCAATCCCAAACCATAACACTTAACTTAACCATTCAGAGTTAATACCTAACCTTAAGATTTTGGAGTTAATGCCTAAACTTAACCTTAAACACTTTGAAATTGGACCTTTGGAACAACTTCGAAATTTGACGTTTCAGAAACATGGATGAACGTCAAATTCTGACGTGAGACTGTGAGAGCTAGTTGACTTTGAAGCCCAATCGGATGATCAGAACCAGCGGCTCATAGTCTGCTCTCCTCCCCTAAACACATAAAGCTCCAGACACAGAACTACAGTCATATGTCCCTGCCCAGACTCTGTACTGTTACCCGTCAGACTGGCCAGACTCATATTATTGTCAGTGTTGGACTGTTATTAGGTTTAACTAGTAGGAAACACAAATGGTATATGTGTGCTACACACACACACACACACACACACACACACACACACACACACACACACACACACACACACACACACTGTTATTTAGACTAACTGTTAGGAAACTTTTCCAGGACTGTGTTCCTGTGTTAAACCCCCACTAATGATGAACCCTCAGTAAATACACAGGCTGAAGGTTTCCCTCACTTAAAGAGTTTCCAAAATGACACACTTTCCCCTACATAGTTCTACAAAGGGAATAGGGTAACATTTTCGACACAGACATACATTTGTGCTGCTTTTCAACTGTGACACCAGTGTTACACTGGGGTATATACCCTGATGTTATACTAGGAAAATTGTGTTTCCATAGCTACAGATGTCGGATCTTAACTTGATCACTCTTTTGTCGCTGAGAATTTGAACAGTTCTCTTTTTCTCCATGCAGGGGCAATTGAGTCATTGGGATCAGAGCTTGCTATCAAAATAATATTCTCTCTCGCTCGCTCAAATGCTAGGCATAGGTCCTGCTACTGCAACATTAAAATGTACAAAAATGTATCTGAAATATAGCCATATACTGTGGGGAGAACAAGTATTTGATACACTGCCGATTTTGCAGGTTTTCCTACTTACAAAGCATGTAGTGGTCTGTAATTTTTATCATAGGTACACTTCAACTGTGAGAGACGGAATCTGTGTCTGTGTGTTTCGGGTCGTTGTCATGCTGGAAGACCCAGCCACGACCCATCTTCAATGCTCTTACTGAGGGAAGGAGGTTGTTGGCCAAGATCTCGCGATACATGGCCCCATCCATCCTCCCCTCAATACGGTGCAGTCGTCCTCTCCCCTTTGCAGAAAAGCATCCACAAAGAATGATGTTTTCACCTCCATGCTTCATGGTTGGGATGGTGTTCTTGGGGTTGTACTCATCCTTCTTCTTCCTCCAAACACGGCGAGTGGATTTAGACCAAAAAGCTCTATTTTTGTCTCATCAGACCACATTACTTTCTCCCATTCCTCCTCTGGATCATCCAGAAGGTCATTGGCAAACTTCAGATGGGCCTGGACATGCGCTGGCTTGAACAGGGGGACCTTGCGTGCGCTGCAGGATTTTAATCCATGACGGCGTAGTGTGTTACTAATGGTTTTCTTTGAGACTGGTCCCAGCTCTCTTCAGGTCATTGACCAGGTCCTGCCGTGTAGTTCTGGGCTGATCCCTCACCTTCTTCATGATCATTGATGCCTCACGAGGTGAGATCTTGCATGGAGCCCCAGACCGAGGGTGATTGACCGTCATCTTGAACTAATTGCGCCAACAGTTGTTGCCTTCTCACCAAGCTGCTTGCCTATTGTCCTGTAGCCCATCCCAGCCTTGTGCAGGTCTACAATTTTATCCCTGATGTCCTTACACAGCTCTCTGGTCTTGGCCATTGTGGAGAGGTTGGAGTCTGTTTGATTGAGTGTGTGGACAGGTGTCTTTTATACAGGTAACGAGTTCAAACAGGTGCAGTTAATACAGGTAATGAGTGGAGTACAGAAGGGCTTCTTAAAGAAAAGCTAACAGGTCTGTGAGAGCAAATAACTAAATCCCCCCGATTGACTATATTTAGTTACACATTTCAAATATGGACAGTCCAGGGATATTTTACCCCTTATCTTGATAAGAAATGACCATACCAGACACTTTTGGATAACATACAGTGCATTCGGAAAGGATTCAGACCCTTTGACTTTTTCCACATTTTGTTACGTTACAGCCTTATTCTAAAATGGATTAAATAAAATGTTTCCTCCTCAATCTACACACAATACCCCATAATGACAAAGCAAAAACAGGTTAAGATTTTTTTGAAAATGTATAAAAAATAAAAAACAGAAATAAGTTACTTACATAAGACCCTTTGCTATGAGACTCGAAATTGAGCTCAGGTGTATCCTGTTTCCATTAATCATCCTTGAGATGTTTCTACAACTTGATTGGAGTCCATCTGTGGTCATTTCAATTGATTGGACATGATTTGGAAAGGCACACACCTGTCTATATAAGGTCCCACAGTTGACAGTGCATGTCAGAGCAAAAACCAAGTCATGAGGTCGAAAGAATTGTCCGCAGAGCTCCGAGACAGGATTGTGTCGAGGCACAGATCTGGGGAAGGGTACCAAAAAATGTCTGCAGCATTGAAGGTCCCCAAGAGGCCTTTATGGTAGAGTGGCCAGACGGAAGCCACTCCTCAGTAAAAGACACATGACAGTCCGCTTGGAGTTTTCCAAAAGGCACCTAAAGGACTCTCAGACCATGAGAAACAAGATTCTCTGTTCTGATGAAACCATGATTGAACTCTTTGGCCTGAATGCAAATCGTCACATCTGGAGAAAACCTGGCACGATCACTACGCTGAAGCACGGTGGTGGCAGCATCATTTTTTTCAGCGGCAGGGACAGGGAGACTTGTCAGGATCAAGGGAAAGACGAACGAAGCAAAGTACAGAGAGATCCTTGATGAAAACCTGCTCCAGAGCACTCAGGATCTCAGACTGGGGTGAAGGTTCACCTTAAAACAGGACAATGACCCTAAGCACACAGGACAATAACCCTAAGCAGTCTAAATGAACATTTCTGACATGTATACACTCTGAATACTTATGCAACGACTATTTTTTTGTTATTTAATGTCTATCAGTCTTTTAAAAAAGTTTTAAAAAATTCTTCCACTTTTACATTACAGAGTATTTTGTGTAGATTGTTAACAACAAAAATGTTTGTTTAAATACATTTTAATCCCACCTTGTAACAATAAAATGTTAAGAAATAGTTTCAGTGCCAATAATGAGTTTTGAAGTGCAGAGAAAGTTGACAATGATATCGATTGTTTATTCCACATAAGGAAACATGCACAGCCGAGGAACATGCTTCCTGAGAGTATACTTTTTCATATCTCAAGAAAATATACTTAAGTATACTTTCAAAAAAGTATATTTCACTTAAATGTCCACAAAATGTATTGAAAGTATATTTTCAAAAGCATAATATACTACACATTACACATTTTGTTGAAAAATGTATTTATCACCGTAATGTGAACAACTAGTGTGAAATGCCACTGGTGCAGAGTTATCAAAAGCATTACTTCTAATTTGCTGCTCTAGCCATATCTGCTTTGTAAATAGTATAGGCTGAGAAGATGCCTTGGTCAGTCAAGGTAATCTGTACATGGCTAATTACAATAGCTAATGTGGTTAATAAGTAGAAGTGTATTTGTAAAAGTATACTTGGTAACAATTTATTTTAAGGTACACATTTTAGCCACTAATTAGTAGTTCATAAGTGTGTATATAAGTTGCTAATAATGTCTTTATCCTGTGTTATTAGTCATGTATTAGGCATTAATTAAGTATTTTATTATTCAAACATTATAAGTCATATATTACTGTTCGTTCAAATTCTCTAGAAATGATTTCGTTGGACAGAAGGGGCACACCTTATGGAATTGCAGGGACTGTGAAGAGATACACACACACAGGAACAGACACACGCATACTCACACACACGCTAGCACACACACTCTATACACAAGTACATAGTAATATTGTTGTATTGTGGTATTACAGTATACATTTTGTGTTGTGGATATGTAGCGGTGTAAAAATTGTATATGATGTACTGTTTTATCTTTTGTTCTATGTGTGATGTAAGTGCCTTGATGTGTTTGGACCCCAGGAAGAGTAGCTGCTGCCTTGGATCCCTAATAAATACAAATGCAAATACTACACAGATCATACACTTAACGTTAGCTAGCGAGCCAGCAAGCTAACGTTCGCTAGCTAACGAACAGTACGCTTTAACTTGCAATGAAAACGACTTTCTGACAAAACTAGAAACGTATAATATCTGAAAGTGTAGCTAGACCCATATACATGGATGAATGCTTCACGGCAGAATGGAACCATTTAACTCCGTTTTGTTTGTAGCTACAGCTTGTTTAGCCAGCGTTGTGTCAAGTCACTCCAGTTCACACTGACCGTGACGTGTGCAAAAAGAAGCCCATCACAACTTTTTCCAACTGATCTGTTGATAGCGCTGATCTGTCGACAGCGCCTACTAAATTCAGAACATCAATGTTGTTGAGAAAAGTAGCAAAACCTTTGTAGTTCTGAATAGCTAACATTTTCTCTTTCAAAAAAGCTACAGCAGAAAGGATTATCAACACATACTGAACAGCTCACATTATAGACAGAAGCACGCTACATGGCAGACCAATCCAAACCGGCGTGTCCATCCCATACATTATCTCAGCCAATCATGGCTAGCGGGAAGGTTCCTGTCTTTTTCTGTGGCTAAACCAACTAGGCTCATAATTTAACAATTGTATTAATATTTACAGATAGAATACAAGTTTGTTATTAAGGCACATGAAAGTTCACGTTCCAGAAGGTATTTCAAATGCCTCTCCTGTGAAGTAGTGACGTGCGGCATAAGCCTAGCTTCCTGAAACAGGTCACATAGGAACTGTAACTTTGAAATTGTTGCATGTTGAGTTTACATTTTTGTTCAGTGTAATATGTCTTTATTATGGTTAACAATTAAGTTATCAATGATTGACCAGTTATATATGACTTATAATGTTTGAATAAGAAAATACTTAATTAGGGCCTAATACATTACTAATAACACTGAATAAATACTTTATTAGCTACTTATATACACCCTTATAAACTACTAATTAGTGGCTAATATATGTACCTTAAAATAAGGTGTTACCGTATACTTGAAACACATTATAAATACACTTAGTTCAACTGTCATTCCCTATCAGAACCCAAAATTCAAGCTTGTTTTACTCCAATATTTGTAAACAAAGTGAATGCAAACAAACAGTGTAAAGCCTCAAAACATGGTTAAAACTATAATTTTGATACCATGGATGCTTAGTCCTTGCATCCATAGCTCTGTCGATACATTTTAGAGTGGTTAGTGCTCCCGAATGGCGCAGTGGTCTGCCACTAGAGATCCTGGTTCGAATCCAGGCTCTGTCGTAGCCGGCCGCGACCGGGAGACCCATGGGTAAGGGAGGGAATGGCCGGCAGGGATGTAGCTCAGTTGGTAGAGCATGGCATTTGCAACGCCAGGGTTGTGGGTTCGATTCCAGTATGAAAAAAATAAAATAATAATGTATGCACTCACTAACTGTAAGTCGCTCTGGATAAGAGCGTCTGCAAAATGTAAATGTAAATGTTACATTTCTCTAGCTCCATCCCAGCTTTTTACCAAAACAGTGGCGGGAGACCACTTTATTATTGTTTCAACTGCTGATTTTAACTTTAAGGGGGTGTTACTTTGGCAGATAATGTTACCCATCTTAAGAAATAGTGTTTTTTAATAATTAACTAAATGTATGGTGTTTCTAGTTTACGGGTATAGACCGTCAGTTGCATTGTTCATTGTTATGCTGTAAATGGCTATTTTATGGTTGTAAGTGATAGAATTAACTAACAACTATTGTATATTTAGCAATTCTGAGTAGTTACTACTTCAGTAAGGATTACTATACCATGGCTATAGAAACGTTTTGATGGTCTGTCTGATCAACACAATGTTTAAGGTACTGCAATTGCTAAATATTTCCAATAGATGGCAGTAGAAGACCACAAATGAAATTTCAGACGATTAGTTTTCTCCCTGGACACACCACTCCCCCCTCCCCACCAAAGGAAAACTCCCATGAGGAAGGACTGACTCTGAGAGAACTGTAATAATACTGAACATTAATTCAGTCACCTCTGGTCAAGAAAACATATTTTCCTAGTTAATACATTCATTGTCAAATTCATCAACCAGGTACTGCAATTCTCAATTAAACCATAAAGCTAAAAATACTTTATTTCTCAGCTGCCTCTCCAATATCTTTACAGTCTGCTGTGAATTAAAAACTTTTCAATATTCACAGGTCCACTCCTCTGATTGCAGGCAGGCAGGCAGGCAGGAATTGCAAGCAGCAAACAGCTCAGCAGAAGCAGAAGCAGAAGCAAAGGCTTTTTTTTGAGAGCCACCAAGAAGGTGTTTAGCTTGTCCGGGAGCAAGACGTTGGTCTACGCGACATGGCTGGTTTTCCCTTTGTAATCCCTGATTGTCTGGAGTCCCTGCCACATATGTCTCATGTCTGAGCCATTGAATTGCGACTCCACTTTGTCTCTGTACTGAAGTTTTGCCTGTTTGATTGCCTTACGGAGGGCATAACTGGACTTTTTGTATTCGACCATATTCCCAGTCACCTTGCCGTGGTTAAATGCAGTGGTTTGCGCCTTCAGTTTTGCTCGAATGCTGCCATCTATCCAAGTTTTTTGGTTTGGATAGGTTTTAATTGTCACAGTGCGAACAACATCCCCTATACACTTCCTGATGAACTCAGTCACCGTGTCAGTGCATACGTCAATGTTCTTCTCAGAGGCAACCAGGAACATATTCCAGTCTGTGTGATCAAAACAATCTTGAAGCATGGATTCCGATGAGTAAGACCAGCGTTGAATAGACCTTAGCACCGGTACTTCCTGTTTGAGTTTCTGCCTATAGGAAGGGAGGAGCAGAATGGAGTAACAATGGTCAAGAGTTTTTGAAGCGCGAGTTCTACAGGCAATATGTTGATAGAACTTTGATAGCGTTTTCCTCAAATTTGCTTTGTTAAAGTCCCCAGCTACAATAGATGCGGCCTCAGCATATGTGGTTTCCAGTTTGCACAAAGTCCAGTGTAGTTCCTTGAGAGCCGTCGTGAGGGGGAATATACTGTACACAGCTGTGATGATGACCGAAGATAATTATTTTAGGAGGTAATGCGGTCGGCATTTGATTGTGAGGTATTCTAGGTCGGGTGAACAAAAGGACTTGAGTTCCTGTACATTACCACAATCATGAAACATACACCTTTCTTCTTCCCGGAGAGTTCTTTATCAAATCAAATCAAATGTTCTTTGTCACATTCATGTGTTTAGCAGATGTTATTGCGGGTGTAGCAAAATGCTTGTGCTTCTAGATCCGACAGTGCAGTAATATCTAACAAGTAATATCTAACAATTGCACAACATATACCCAATACACACAATGTAAGGAATGGAATTTAAGAATATATACATATATGGACAAGCAATGACAGAGCAGCATGGACTAAGATACAGTAGAATATTATAGAATACATTGTATACATTTGAGATGAGTAATGCAAGATATGTAAACATTATTAAAGTGACTAGTGTTCCATTTCTTAAAGTGGCCAGTGATTTCCATAGGCAGCAGCAGCCTCTAATGTGCTAGTGATGGCTATTTAACAGTCTGATAGCCTTGAGATAGAAGCTGTTTTTTATTCTCTCGGTCCCAGCTTTGATGCAACAGTACTGACCTCGCCTTCTGGATGATAGCGGGGTGAACAGGCAGTGGCTCGGGTGGTTGATGTCCTTGATGATCTTTTTGGCCTTCCTGTGACATCGGGTGCTGTAGGTGTCCTGGAGGGCGGGTAGTTTGCCCCCGGTAATGCGTTCGGTAGACCTTACCACCCTCTGGAGAGCCCTGCGGTTCCTATCTACACAATGTACTGAGAATCCAGCTGGCTGTATGGACGGGGACAATATATCTGGAGAGAGCCATGATTCCGTGAAACATAATATGTTACAGGCCCTGATGTCTCTCTGGAAGGAGATCCTCGCCCTGAGGTTGTTTACTTTATTTTCCAGGGACTGAACGTCTAGGAACCAAAAGAAAGTATGAATTCGCTCATAAACATTGAAATATCAAAGAAAAAAAGTATGGCCTCATGGTGAAATCCCTGAGCGGTAAAATCCATGGGTGTATTGATACACCATCCAAAGTACAAGTAATAACTTCACCATGCTCAAAGGGATATTCAATGACTGCTTTTTTGTTTTTTTTTACCCATCTACCAATAGGTGCCCTTCTTTACGAGGCATTGGTAAACCTCACTGGTTTTTGTGGTTGAATCTGTGTTTGAAATGCACTGCTCGACTGAGGGACCCTTACAGATCATTGTATGTGTGGGGCACAGAGATGAGGTAGTCATTAAAAAATCATGTTTAACACTATTATTGCACACAGAGTCCATGTAACTTATTATGTGATTTGTTAAGGAACAGTTTCTCCTAACCTTATTTAGGCTTGCAATATCGAAGGGGTTGAATACTTACTGACTCGAAACATAATTCCACTTTTGTATTTGTATTTGTATTTATTATGGAACCCCATTATGTTTAACATTAAAAACATTACAATACATTCATAACAAATTTCACAACATATTAAGTGTGTACCCTCAGGCCTCTACTCTACTACCACATATCTATAACACATAATCCATGTGTGCGTGTGTGTATAGTGCATATGTTATCATGTGTTTGTATGCATGTGTCTATGTTTGTGTTGCTTCACAGTCCCCGCTGTTCCATAAGGTGTATTTTTATCTGTTTTTTTAATCGAATTTTACTGCTGGCATGAGTTACTTGATGTGGAATAGAGTTCCATGTAGTCATGGCTCTATGTAGTACTGTGCACCTCCCATAGTCAGTTATTGACTTGGGGACTGTGAAGAGACCTCTGGTGGCATGTCGTGTGGGGTATGCATGGGTGTCCGAGCTGTGTGCCAGTAGTTCAAACAGACAGCAATTTTCCTAAGTACCTCTTTGTGGCACCTGACCACACGACTGGACAGTAGTCCAGGTGCGACAAAACTAGGGCCTGTAGGACCTGCCTTGTTGATAGTGCTGTTAAGAATGCAGAGCAGCACTTTATTATAGATAGACTTCTCCCCATCCTAGGTACTGTTGCATCAATATGTTTTGACCAGGGTTTATGACAAGCAATTTAGTCTCCTCAACTTGCTCAATTTCCACATTATTCATTACAACATTTAGTTGAGGTTCAGGGTTTAGTGAATGATTTGTCCCAAATACAATGCTTTTAGTTTTTGAAATATTTAGGACTAACTTTTTCCTTGCCACCCATTCTGAAACTAACTGCATCTCTTTGTTAATTGTTGCTCTCATTTCAGTCGCTGTGGTAGCAAACGTGTATAGTGTTGAGTCATCCGCATACATAGACACACTGGCTTCACTCAAAGCCAATGGCATGACGCTAGTAAAGATATAATCACAAGTAAGGGGCCTAAACAGCTGCCCTGGGGAATTCCTGATTCTACCTGGATTTTGTTGGAGAGGCTTCCATTAAAGAACACCCTCTGTGCTCTGTTAGACAGGTAACTCTTAACCTCAATATAGCAGGGTGTGTAAAGCCATAACACATACACTACCGTTCAAAAGTTTGGGGTCACTTAGAAATGTCCTTATTTTAGAAAGAAAAGCAATTTTTCTGTCCATTAAAATAACATCAAATTGATCAGAAATACAGTGTAGACATTGTTAATGTTGTAAATGGCTATTGTAGCTGGAAACAGCTGATTTTTAATGGAATATCTACATAGGCGTAAAGAGGCCAATTATCAGCAACCATCAGTCCTGTGTTCCAATGGCACGTTGTGTTTTCTAATCCAAGTTTATCCTTTTAAAAGGCTAATTGCTCATTAGAAAACCCTTTTGCAATTATGTTGCACAGCTGAAAACTGTTGTGCTGATTAAAGAAGCAATAAATCTGGGCTTCTTGAGACTAGTTGAGTATCTTGAGCATCAGCAATTGTGGGTTCGATTACAGGATCAAAATGGCCAGAAATAAATGACTTTCTTCTCAAACTCATCAGTCTATTCTTGTTCTGATGAATTAAGGCTATTCCATTGCAAGAAATTGCCAAGAAACTGAAGATCTCGTACAACGCTGTGTACTACTCCCTTCACAGAACAGCGCAGACTGGCTCTAACCAGAATAGAAAGAGGAGTGGGAGGCCCCGGTGCACAACTGAGCAAGAGGACAAATACATTATAGTGTCTAGTTTGAGAAACAGGTGCCTCACAGGTCTTCAACTGGCAGCTTCATTAAATTGTACCCGCAAAACACCAGTCTCAACATCAACAGTGAAGAGGCGACTCCGGGATGCTGACCTTCTAGGCAGAGTTGCAAAGAAAAAGCCATACCTCAGACTGCCCATCTTAATCTTTTCTTTTTACTGGCCAGTCTTAGATATGGCTTTTTCTTTGCCTAGAAGGTCAGCATCCCGGAGTCGCCCCTTCACTGTTGATGTTGAGACTGGTGTTTTGCGGGTATTTCTGATCAATTTGATGCTATTTTAATGGACAAAAAAATTGCTTTTCTTTCGAAAACAAGGACATTTCTAAGCGAGCCCAAACTTTTGAACGGTGTGTACGTTTTTCCAGCAACAGACTATGATCGATGATTGACATTATGGGGTATTGTGTTTAGGCCAGTGACACAAAATCTCAATTTAATCCATTTTAATTTCAGCCTGTAACACAGCAAACTGTTGAAAAAGCCAAGGGGTGTGAATACTTACTGAAGTCACTGTAACTGTGTGTGTCAAATCAAATCAAATAAAATTTTATTGGTCACATGCGCCGAATACAACAGGTGCAGACATTACAGTGAAATGCTTACTTACAGCCCTTAACCAACAGTGCATTTATTTTAAACAAAAAAAGTAAAAATAAAACAACGACAAAAAAAGTGTTGAGAAAAAAAAGAGCAGAAGTAAAATAAAATAACAGTAGGGAGGCTATATATACAGGGGGGTACCGTTGCAGAGTCAATGTGCGGGGGCACCGGCTAGTTGAGGTAGTTGAGGTAATATGTACATGTGGGTAGAGTTAAAGTGACTATGCATAAATAATTAACAGAGTAGCAGCAGCGTAAAAAGGATGGGGTGGGGGGGCAGTGCAAATAGTCCGGGTAGCCATGATTAGCTATTCAGGAGTCTTATGGCTTGGGGGTAGAAGCTGTTGAGAAGTCTTTTGGACCTAGACTTGGCACTCCGGTACCGCTTGCCGTGCGGTAGCAGAGAGAACAGTCTATGTGTGTGTGCGTGCATGTGTGTGTGTGCACATGCTCCTGTTTAAATCTGTGTACTAGTACAGAGGACACAGCAGCTGGCTGCAGAAAGACGTCAGTTAGATTGGAAACAGGAAGGCCAACATGCATGTTTGTCTGTGATCAACAAAGCTGTCTATATACTGAAGTACTCAGAGTTAGTAATATGGTCATATGAAAGAATGTGAAAGAATGTGTAGGTGTTCAAATCAAATCAAATCAAATTTAATTTGCCACATGCGCCGAAAACAACAGGTGTAGACATTACCGTGAAATGCTTACTTACAGCCCTTAACCAACAATGCATTTATTTTTTAATAAAAGGTAAAATAAAACAACAACAACAAAAAAGTGTTGAGAAAAAAAGAGCAGAAGTAAAATAAAATAACAGTAGGGAGGCTATATACAGGGGGGTACCGGTGCAGAGTCAATGTGTGGGGGCACCGGCTAGTTGAGGTAATATGTACATGTGGGTAGAGTTAAAGTGACTATGCATGAATAATTAATAAAAAAATGGGGTGGGGGTGGGGGGGGCAGTGCAAATAGTCTGGGTAGCCATGATTAGCTGTTCAGGAGTCTTATGGCTTGGGGGTTGAAGCTGTTGAGAAGCCTTTTGGACCTAGACTTGGCGCTCCAGTACCGCTTGCTGTGCGGTAGCAGAGAGAACAGTCTATGACTAGGCTGGCTGGAGTCTTTGACAATTTTGAGGACCTTCCTCTGACACCGCCTGGTATAATGATGGTGTTGGAGTCGTGCCTGGCCATGCAGTCATGGGTGAACAGGGAGTACAGGAGGGGACTGAGCACGCACCCCTGAGGGGCCCCTGTGTTGAGGATCAGCGTGGCAGATGTGTTGTTACCTACCCTTACCACCTGGGGGCGGCCCGTCAGGAAGTCCAGGATCCAGTTGCAGAGGGAGGTGTTTAGTCCCAGGATCCTTAGCTTAGTGATGAGCTTTGAGGGCACTATGGTGTTGAACGCTGAGCTGTAGTCAATGAATAGCATTCTCACGTAGGTTTTCCTCTTGTCCAGGTGGGAAAGGGCAGTGTGGCGTGCAATAGAGATTGCATCATCTGTGGATCTGTTGGGGCAGTATGCAAATTGTAGTGGGTCTAGGGTTTCTGGGTTAATGGTGTTGATGTGAGCCAGCCTTTCAAAGCACTTCATGGCTACAGACGTCAGTGCTACGGGTCGGTAGTCATTTAGGCAGGTTATCTTAGTGTCCTTGGGCACGGGTCTATGGTGGTCTGCTTGAAACATGTTGGTATTACAGACTCAGTCAGGGACATGTTGAAAATGTCAGTGAAGACACTTGCCAGTTGGTCAGCACATGCTCGGAGTACACGTCCTGGTAATCCGTCTGGCCCTGCGGCCTTGTGAATGTTGACCTGCTTAAAAGTCTTACTCACATCGGCTACGGAGAGCTTGATGACATAGTCATCCGGAACAGCTGGTGCTCTCATGCATGCTTCAGTGTTGCTTGCCTCGAAGCGAGCATAGAAGTGGTTTAGCTCGTCTGGTAGGCTTGTGTCACTGGGCAGCTCGCGGCTGTGCTTCCCTTTGTAGTCTGTCATAGCCCTGCCACATCCGACGAGCATCAGAGCCGGTGTAGTACGATTCAATCTTAGTCCTGTATTGACTGTTTGCCTGTTTGATGGTTCGTCGGAGGGCATAGCGGGATTTCTTATAAGCGTCCGGGTTAGAGTCCCGCTCCTTGAAAGCGGCAGCACTACCCTTTAGCTCAGTGCGGATGTTGCCTGTAATCCATGGCTTCTGGTTGGGGTATGTACTGCTGTGAAGTTAGCGCACTTAGCTGTGGTAATATTGTAAAGGTACCTCTGGAATTGTATAGAACCACTGGAGAATCTGACATTTTCTGGCCTCAAATCCCTAACACCCCAGACCTCCCAATTGAATTGTCCAAAATGCTCTCTTCAAGCATCATATTATACACTGAGTGTCCAAAACATCAAGAACACCTGCTCTTTCCATGACATAGACTGACCAGGTAAATCCAGGTGAAAGCTATGATCCCTTATTAATGTCACTTGTTAAATCCACTTCAATCAGTGTAGATGAAGGGGAGGAGAAAGATTAAAGATGGATTTTTAAGCCTTGAGTCAATTGAGACATGGATTGTGTATGTGTGCCATTCAGAGCGTTAATGGGCAAGACAAAAGATTGAAGTGTATGGTAATAGGTGCAAGGCGCACCAGTTTGTGTCAAGAACTGCAACGCTGCTGGGTTTTTCACACTTAACACACTTGTACTGTAGATAAGTGGTAGTGGAGGAGTAGGGGCCTGAGGGCACACAGTGTGTTGTGAAATCTGTGAATGTATTATAATGTTTTTAAAATTGTAGAAACTGCCTTAATTTTGCTGGACCCCATGAAGAGTCCAAAAAAAAAAGAGTAGCAGCTAATTGGGATCCATAATAAAAACAAATACAAACAGTTTCCTGTGTGTATCAAGAATGGTTCACCACCCAAAGGACATCCAGCCAACTTGACACAACTGTGGGAAGCATAGGAACGCTTTCGACACCTTGTAGAATCCATGCCCCGACGAATTGAGGCTGTTCTGGGGGCAAAAGGGGGGCCGGGTGCAACTTAATACTATGAAGGTGTTCTTAATGTTTTGTACACAATGTATAGCTCTATATAACCCTAATATACCAGCCAAATGTTTGGACACACCTACTCATTCAATGTTTTTTCTTAATTTTTACTATTTTTTACATTGTATAATAATAGTGAAGACATCAATACTATGAAATAATACATATGGAATCATGTAGTAACCAAAAAAGTGTTAAACAAATCAAAATATATTTTATATTTGAGATTCTTCAAATAGCCACCCTTTGCCTTGATGACACCTTTACACACTCTTGGCATTCTCTCAACCAGCTTCACCTGGAATGCTTTTCCAACAGTCTTGAAGGAGTTCCCACATATGCTGAGCACTTGTTGGCTGCTTTTTCTTCACTCTGCCATCCGACTCATCCCAAACCATCTCAATTGGGTTGAAGTCGGGGGATCGTGGAGGCCAGGTCATCTGATGCAGCACTCCATCACTCTCTTTCTTGGTAAAATAGCCCTTACACAGCCTGGAGGTGTGTTGGGTCATTGTCCTGTTGAAAAACAAATGATAGTCCCACTAAGCCCAAACCAGATGGGATGGCGTATTGCTGCAGAATGCTGGGGTAGCCATGCTGGTTAAGTGTGTCTTGAATTCTAAATAAATCACAGACAGTGTCACCAGCAAAGTACCCCCACAGCATAACACCTCCTCCTCCATGCTTTATTGTGGGAACTACACATGCAGAGATCATCCGTTCACCCACACCGCGTCTCACAAAGACAGTTTGAACCAAAAATCTCAAATTTGGACTCCAGACCAAAGGACACATTTCCACCGGTCTAATGTCCATTGCTCGTGTTTCTTGACCCAAGAAGGTCTCTTCTTCTTATTGGTGTCCTTTAGTAGTGGTTTCTTTGCAGCAATTCGACCATGAAGGCCTGATTTGACAAGTGGATAAGGCCTGATCTGTAAGTGGAAGCAAAGAAGTGGAGGGTGGCAGGTAGCTTAGTGGTTAAGAGCGTTGTGCCAGTAACCGAAAGGTCGCTGGTTCTAATCGCCGACTAGGTGAAAATTCTGTCGATGTGCCCTTGAGCAAGGCACTTAACCCTATTTGCTCCTGAACAGTTGATGTGTCTGTTACTTGAACTCTGTGAAGCATTTACTTGTGCTGCAATTTCTGAGGCTGGAAACTCTAATCTCTGGGTCTTCCATTCCTGTGGTGGTCCTCATGAGAGCCAGTTTCATTATAGCGCTTGATGGTTTTTGCGACTGCAATTTTCCGTATTGACTGACCTTCATGTCTTAAAGTAATGATGGACTGTCTTTACTCTTTGCTTATTTGAGCTGTTCTTGGTCTTTTACCAAATAGGGCTATCTTTTGTATACCCCCCTACCTTCTCACAACACAACTGATTGGCTCAAACACATTAAGAAGGACATAAATTCCACAAATTAACTTTTAAGAAGGCACACCTGTTAATTTAAATGCATTCCAGGTGACTACCTCATGAAACTGGTTGAGAGAATGCCAAGAGTGTACAAAGCTGTCATCAAGGCAAAGGGTGGCTATTTGAATAATCTCAAATATAAAATATATTTTGATTTGTTTAACACTTTTTTGGTTACTACATGATTCCATATGTATTATTTAATAGTTTAGATGTCGTCACTATTATTCTACAATGTAATTATTATTTTTTTATTCTGAAAAACCCTTGAATGAGTAGGTGTGTCCAAACTTCTGACTGGTACTGTATTTGAATGGGAAATGGCTTATTTAAAAATATATATATATGAATGCAACATGTAAAGTGTTGGCCCAATGTTTCATGAGCTGAAATAAAAAATCCCAGAAATGTTCGATACTCACAAAAAGCTTATTTCTCTCAAATGTTGTGCACAAATTTGTTTACATCCCTGTTAGTGAGCATTTCTCCTTTACCAAGATAATCCATCCAACTGACAGGTTTGGCATATCAAGAAGCTGATTAAACAGCATGATCATTGCACAGGTGCACCTTGTGCTGATGACAATAAAAGGCCACTTTAAAATGTGCAGTTTTGTCACACAACACAATGCCACAGATGTCTCAAGTTTTGAGGGATTGTGCAATTGGCATGCTGATTGCAGGAATGTCCACGAGAACTGTTGCCAGAGAATTTAATGTTAATTTCTCGACCATAAGCTGCCTCCAACGTCGTTTTTAGAGAATTTGGTAGTACGTCCAACCGGCCTCACAACCGCAAACGCAATCTATACACACGTGCACATGGATGTATTGTAAATATGTGGTGGTGGAGTGGTGGACTGAGGGAACAAACTGAATGTGTTGGGTAAGGTGTTATGCCTTGGCAGCAGCTAATAGAATCCATCATAAATACAAATACAAATGTATTTTATGTATTATACTGCCATTGTAGAATGGTAACGCACAATTAATACCTATGGTACCATATGATAATGTTTGGTACCATTTATCATAATTGTGCATTACCATGGTATAATGTATAATGCAGATAAAAAAAACATGGAATTATTTAGGTGAATGGCATTACCATCATACTTCAAAGCTAAAACCATGGTACATTTCCATGATTCAGATCTATACCATGGTATAAATGATGCAATATTATGGTAATATTTAGGTACAATGGCAGTACCACGGTAGTACCATTATACTTCAAGGCTAAAACCATGGTACATTTTCATTATTCAGATTACACCATGGTATAAGTGAAAGTACCATAGTAGTGCCATGGTACATTCTTGTAAGGGTTTTATGGGGAAAAACTCATTCTGATTGGCTGGGCCTGGCTCCCCAGTGGGTGGGCCCATGCCCTCCAAGGCCCACTCATGGCTGCACCCCTGCCCAGTCATGTGAAATCCATAGATTAGGGTTTAATGAATTTATTTCAATTACTGATTTATATGAACTCTAACTCAGTAAACATTTTGAAATTGTTGCATGTTGCGTTTATATTTTTCTTCAGTATAGTTGTATAAAGGATTATATTGTTTGTTAGAACCAAACTGTCTTCAGTTTGTGAGTAGGCTTACTAACAGCAGAGGTGGAGGACGGGAGAGAGAGTGTCAGTGAAAGGGGTGAGCTTGCAGTTGAGCTGAGGGCCATGTATCCACATAAATACATGAGGAGAGAGAGAACTGAAGAGGGCTAGAGGGAGGGAAAGAGGAAGAGTGGCGGAAAAGGAATAGCAGGAGGACGAAATAAAAAGGGAGCGGCAGAGAGGGGGAGAGGAATAAATAGAAAGGGGTAGAGAGGGAGAAATAGGAAAAAAGGGCGAGCATGGATATGAAATGGGCTTCTTGGCCAGCCTCCTCCATATTCATGTGTTTCCTTGTGGAAACGATGCATGGGCTATTGTGGGAAAGAGGGAATGAGGGAGAGATAGAGAGAGGGAAAGAAGAAAATAAGGAGATAGGGTATGAGGGAGAAGGGGGAAGGGGAGAGAGGGGGAAGGGAGTGAGAGGGTACAAGGCTCTGGTGATTTCTGGCCGGTCCCCAAGGGCCTGAGGCCGCAGAGCAGGTGGAGGGAGAGAAGGGAAGTGTGTGAGTGTGTGTGTCCGTACGCAGGTACAGGGATGCCCCTTGGGCTTTTGTAAGCCCCCACCCCAACTCCATTAATCTGTGTGTGTGTGTGTGCGTGTGCTTGTATGCATGCATGCACATGCGTGTGCTTGTGTGTGCATTCACAAGCTTATGAAAGTGTGTGTTCCTATGCCTCATTTCCATACGAGATGCTCTCTACAGTTGAGGGCTTGTTATGTTTTTTCTGCATCTTGTTGTTATGGTCCTGTTTCCTTTGAGAGACTCAGAGCCAGAGGAATGTACAGCCTCTGTCCTGTACAAAGAGTGTTTTGTGGAAAGCCCCCATTACAGGTGACACACACTCAAACGCAGACACTCACACATGCAGGAACGCCACCCCCCCCCAGTCTTTCACACAGGCTGGGATGGCAGGGTTACACGCTGCCGCTTTGCCACAGCTCTCAGGAAATATTATTACTACTACATCTAGTATTACTACTTCCATAAATACGGCTATTATTATAATGGTACGTGTAGGGGTAGAGTAGTAGTAATGATAACACTTTAGAATAAGGTTCCATTTGTAAAGGGTTTATAAAGGTTTTGTAATTACGTTATTAACGGTTATTTAATCATATGTAAATGCTTCTGCTTAATGACTAAAATGTAAAAAATATATAAACCATTAATAAATGGGTTATAACAAATTGGTCAAAATAGTGCGATAGCCAGTCAGTGCTTGACAAATAGTGAGCCACTATTTACCTCCAGCTAATATTGAACCCTTTTGTATCATCATGCAACCTTATTTTCAATGGTTGCACAGTTAAACAATAGTTATTTTCTCACTTTTGGGTGTGATGCATTGTTGCTCTGTCCAAGGAACAGAAATGGTTGGTTTTCAGACCAATAGTCAACTCCCATGATGTGCCCCACATTTGAAACCCTGATGATGAATTGGTACACTTATTTATTCCAGGAATGAAGGCTTCATCTGAAGATCTCAAGTCATATTATTGGTGTGGTTTGCTGGCTTCGGAGAAATTCCCTCGACTTTGTGAGATCTGCCCAATCTTTGAAACACGCTTGAAATAAAGATGACCTGGAACGTTCCCAGAATTTTGTGTTGACACTGACATCAGGTGACAGTGCGTCGTGAAGAATCAGGATGAACGTGGCGATGAGAAGTATGCAAAGGCCAGACAGAAGAGATTGCGCAAAATAAACATCGTTCACAAGATAAAAATGTTGACAGGGGAGCGAGGCTAAATTGTCTATGCAATTTGTTGCACTTTTGGATACCGAAGTTCTGCTGGATGAGTTCGCACTCTAGCTAACATTTGCTAGCACATTTGACTGTCCTACCTAGCTAGCTAGGAAACCTGCTAGACGATTAAGCACAAGATCATCTTTGGCATTATATAGCTTGTTAGCTAGCTAAGTAGATCATGTTTGCTGGCTAGTTAGCTTCACTAGCTAGCTAGAAAACATCGATGTGACCGAATTCCCATGGAATTTGTTTAGCTAACGTTTTTGGATTAGCACCCTAGCTAACTAGTTATCTAACCTTTGAACTAAGTTGCTGTCTCTAGCTTAGTAGCTGGCAAGTTAGATAGCTAGCATCCTTTGTCAGCACACTAGTGGTTCCAATTTTACAACTAACTTACCAGCTATCTAACTAGCTAGTGTATTAGCAAAACATATATATAATTAGCTAACCCCTTTAATCTGTGGTAGCTAGCTATTAGTGTTAGCAAGTAATGTTAAACACTAGCTAGCTATTATTATTATTATTATTATTATTATTATTATTATTATTATTATTATTATTATTATTATTATTATTATTATTAGCTAGTAGTGGATAACAACTAGCTAAGCCTAAACGGTATAAATCATGATAATGATGATAGAGTTACGTGTGGCTAGAATGTCTATGCTAAATTGTCATAAATTCCTTTTCTTTCCCACAGATTCACATAAGGTCTCAGGATGAGAAAATGCTTAACCAGAAAGAAACAGATGATGACACAGAAGGGGACCATGAGACCCTATGTTTTATTTTAAATAGTTAATCTGTTGTCAATTTCTATTCTGACTTGTAATATTAAAAAGGAGAGAAAGAGACACCCCCTGTTTATCTGAATTAGCTAGGCTACTCACTATACCAATTAGGGGTGTAACGATCCATCTACTACATCGATGTATCGATTTATATTCCTATGATCCAACTACATCGACCTGTGCTCGGCGAGTTGGCCTGTTGGACAACATATATCGATCTAACATCGTTTTAAAATGTAATAAATCGATTGTATCGATACTAGGAAATAACCCATTGGATTTAAGCACGTCAGACTTTATATGGATGTTTTTTCTTAGCACTTTTAATGATAAAGGCTTTAAACATTACTCGATTCAGTCTGCCTATCCGTGACGTCATCGCGCCAACAGCAGCGCAAAGGCGCAAAGACAACAAAACATAGCATGGCGGACGACAGAGGAGAAGCCGACGAGCGAGAAATTATCAAGCCACCATTGCGGTCCTTACAAGAAACAGGAATCTAGGAAACTTCACCTGCACTGTCCAGTATCCAGGTATTTATTTCAGTCACACTGGTTGAATTTTTGGCTAAAAGGTTACTGAATCGATTTCAAGTCACTGAATCGTTTCGGATCATATCGTTCTAAATGAGTCAATATCGTCCTTGAATCGTATCGACAACCACGAATCGTGATACAAATCGAATCGTTGTTAAAACGAATCGTTACACCCCTAATACCAATGATATGCTACAGATTTGAGTCACTGCAATTAAAATTGTTTTCCCAATGTATCCTTCTACTAAATTGCATGTTTGAGGGGGTTATATGCTGTTATAAATGTTTGCAACTCAATAAATGGTCAGTAGGTTTCCACTTTCTTTAAAGGTATATTTTCAGCAGTTATACAGTACATGTTGGTACAGTGAGGGAAAAACGTATTTGATCCCCTGCTGATTTTGTATGTTTGCCCACTGACAAAGAAATTATCAGTCTATAATTTTAATGGTAGAATTATTTGAACAGTGAGAGACAGAATAACAACAACAAAATCCAGAAAAACGCATGTGAAAAATGTTATACAGTGGGGCAAAAAAGTATTTAGTCAGCCACTATTTGTGCAAGTTCTCCCACTTAAAAAGATGAGAGAGGCCTGTAATTTTCATCATAGGTACACGTCAACTATGAAAGACAAATTGAGAAAAAAAAATCCAGAAAATCACATTGTAGGATTTTTTATGAATTTATTTGCAAATTATGGTGGAAAATAAGTATTTGGTCACCTACAAACAAGCAAGATTTCTGGCTCTCACAGACCTGTAACTTCTTCTTTAAGAGGCTCCTCTGTCCTCCACTCGTTACCTGTATTAATGGCATCTGTTTGAACTTGTTATCAGTATAAAAGACACCTGTCCACAACCTCAAACAGTCACACTCCAAACTCCACTATGGCCAAGACCAAAGAGCTGACAAAGGACACCAGAAACAAAATTGTAGACCTGCACCAGGCTGGGAAGACTGAATCTGCAATAGGTAAGCAGCTTGGTTTGAAGAAATCAACTGTGGGAGCAATTATTAGGAAATGGAAGACATACAAGACCACTGATAATCTCCCTCGATCTGGGGCTCCACGCAAGATCTCACCCCGTAGGGTCAAAATGATCACAAGAACGGTGAGCAAAAATCCCAGAACCACACGGGGGGACCTAGTGAATGACCTGCAGAGAGCTGGGACCAAAGTAACAAAGCCTACCATCAGTAACACACTACGCCGCCAGGGACTCAAATCCTGCAGTGCAAGACGTGTCCGCCTGCTTAAGCCAGCAAATGTCCAGGCCTGTCTGAAGTTTGCTAGAGTGCATTTGGATGATCCAGAAGAGGATTGGGAGAATGTCATATGGTCAGATGAAACCAAAATAGAACTTTTTGGTAAAAACTCAACTCGTCGTGTTTGGAGGACAAAGAATGCTGAGTTGCATTCAAGGAACACCATACCTACTGTGAAGCATGGGGGTGGAAACATCATGCTTTGGGGCTGTTTTTCTGCAAAGGGACCAGGACGACTGATCCGTGTAAAGGAAAGAATGAATGGGGCCATGTATCGTGAGATTTTGAGTGAAAACCTCCTTCCATCAGCAAGGGCATTGAAGATGAAATGTGGCTGGGTCTTTCAGCATGACAATGATCCCAAACACACCGCCCGGGCAACGAAGGAGTGGCTTCGTAAGAAGCATTTCAAGGTCCTGGAGTGGCCTAGCCAGTCTCCAGATCTCAACCCCATAGAAAATCTTTGGAGGGAGTTGAAAGTCTGTGTTGCCCAGCGACAGCCCCAAAACATCATAGCTCTAGAGGAGATCTGCATGGAGGAATGGGCCAAAATACCAGCAACAGTGTGTGAAAACCTTATGAAGACTTACAGAAAATGTTTGACCTTTGTCATTGCCAACAAAGGGTATATAACAAAGTATTGAGAAACTTTTGTTATTGACCAAATACTTATTTTCCACCATAATTTGCAAATAAATTCATAAAAAATCCTACAATGTGATTTTCTGGATATTTTTTTTCTCATTTTGTCTGTCATAGTTAACGTGTACCTATGATGAAAATTACAGACCTCTCTCATCTTTTTAAGTGGGAGAACTTGCACATTTGGTGGCTGACTAAATACTTTTTTCCCCCACTGTACATTGATTTGCATTTTAATGAGGGAAATAGGTATTTGACCCCCTCTCAATCAGAAAGATTTCTGGCTCCCAAATGTATTTTATACAGGTAACGAGCTGAGATTAGGAGCACACTCTTAAAGGGAGTGCTCCTAATCTCAGTTTGTTACCTGTATAAAAGACACCTGTCACAGAAGCAATCAGATTCCAAACTCTCCACCATGGCCAAGACCAAAGAGCTCTCCAAGGATGTCAGGGACAAGATTGTAGACCTACACAAGGCCGGAATGGGCTACAAGACCATCGCCAAGCAGCTTGGTGAGAAGGTGACAACAGTTGGTGCGATTATTCGCAAATGGAATAAACACAAAATAACTGTCAATCTCCCTCTGCCTGGGGCTCCATGCAAGATCTCACCTCGTGGAGTTGCAATGATCATGAGAACGGTGATGAATCAGCCCAGAACTACACGGGAGGATCTTGTCAATGATCTCAAGGCAGCTGGGACCATAGTCACCAAGAAAACAATTGGTAACACATTACGCTGTGAAGGACAGAAATCCTGCAGCGCCCGCAAGGTCCCCCTGCTCAAGAAAGCACATATACAGGGCCGTTTGAAGTTTGCCAATGAACATCTGAATGATTCAGAGGAGAACTGGGTGAAAGTGTTGTGGTCAGATGAGACCAAAATCGAGCTCTTTGGCATCAACTCAACTCGCCGTGTTTGGAGGATGAGGAATGCTGCCTATCACCCCAAGAACACCATCCCCACCGTCAAACATGGAGGTGGAAACATTATGCTTTGGGGGTGTTTTTCCGCTAAGGGGACAGGACAACTTCACCGCATCAAAGGGACGATGGACGGGGCCATGTACCGTCAAATCTTGGGTGAGAACCTCCTTCCCTCAGCCAGGGCATTGAAAATGGGTCGTGGATGGGTATTCCAGCATGACAATGACCCAAAACACATGGCCAAGGCAACAAAGGAGTGGCTCAAGAAGAAGCACATTATGGTCCTGGAGTGGCCTAGCCAGTCTCCAGACCTTAATCACATAGAAAATCTGTGGAGGGAGCTGAAGGTTCGAGTTGCCAAACGTCAGCCTCGAAACCTTAATGATTTGGAGAAGATCTGCAAAGAGGAGTGGAACAAAATCCCTCCTGAGATGTGTGCAAACCTGGTAGCCAACTACAAGAAATGTCTGACCTCTGTGATTGCCAACAAGGGTTTTGCCACCAAGTACTAAGTCATGTTTTGCAGAGGGGTCAAATACTTATTTCCCTCATTAAAATGCAAATCAATTTATTAAATTTTTTACATAAGTTTTTCTGGATTTTTTTGTTGTTATTCTGTCTCTCACTGTTCAAATAAACCTACCATTAAAATTATAGACTGATCATGTTTTTGTCAGTGGGCAAACGTACAAAATCAGCAGGGGATCAAATACTCAGTCGATTGCCACTTTAAAATAAGGTATCATTTTATCAGTTATACATGTGGGTAGGTAGCTTAGTGGTTAAGAGCGTTGTACCAGTAACCGAAAGGTCGCTGGTTCTAATCCCCAAGCCGACTAGGTGAAAAATCTGTCGATGTGCCCTTGAGCAAGGCACTTAACCCTAATTGCTCCTGTAAGTCGCTCTGGATAAGAGCGTCTGCTAAATGACCAATTTTTAATTTTTTAAATTTTTTTAAATCATTTATAGATGATTTGACAGTTCACTCAGAGCTTAGACATACTTATAGGCAGTATTGGGTACTCATCACTACACACATGAGAGAAGATTCAACACTGTTAAACGTGTTCAATCAATGAATTGTTGGTATGAAGACCAAAACATTCAACATTGTGAGAGGATACCTCCTCCACTGTTTCACCAACCAAAGGTATTATGGTTACCATTTTACACCAGAGCGTTCACCATACTTGGACTATCACAGAGAAGTGGTAATTGTGTTGATATAATCTGGTAAGAATGATGATTGAATACTGTCCTGGATGTAAATTTGGACAGGGCATCAGGGTTTCAAAGGTGGGTCAAGACACATCATGAAAACCAACCTATTCTCTTCCTGGGACAGAGCACCAATGCATCACACCCAAAGAGAGAAAATGGCTATTGTTCAACTGTGCAACTATTGAAAATAAGGTTGCATGATGATACATAAGGGTTAATCTTATAAGCATTTGTAAGTGCATTTATAAATGGTTAATAACTGGAGGTAAATATTGGCAAACACTGACCAGTTATTGCACTATTTTGACCAATGCGATATAACCGTTTATTAATGGTTTATAATGCATTTACAAATTATTATATAATTATTGATTATAACCCTTTTATAAACGGAACCTTATTGTAAAGTGTTACCATAGTAATTGTATAAATACAGGATTGTCTTCATACTGTCTTTAGTCAGTAAAAATGCTAATGTTGTAAAAGACGTGCTACTGTAACACAAGTGGCTAGGTAAGCCTCGCTTGTGTGAAGAGTAGTGGTGGGCACCAATATCGAAAATTCATTTGATATCAATATGAGCAAGGCATGATATCGGTTTATCCTTGCTGTTAACCCACACTATTATGTAAAATACCATATATGACTGTTCCTGCAGGCACAAAACCCTCTCAGAGGCTCTCAACTTATCATACTTAACTGCCTGCAGATTGGTGCTCTGCTACCCGACCCGAGCCCGATGGCCCCCGACGTTATACATCGGTTAGGGCCTGGTAGGGTCTGTTTTTTAATCAATAACTAGAGTAGGGGTAGGGCTCGGGTATCACTAAATTGATCACTAACATTTTAAAGATGAGCCATGTGCTTCTGCTCTGCTGCGCAGTACAGTCATATCTGATTATGATCATAACATGGTGTTAGAAGTGCTTAAGCCTCGTCAAATATAAAACAGGAAAGATTATTTTTAAAAAGATGATAAAGTTATTTGTGTTTTGTTGGAGTTTAGCGTGACCAAAAGTAGCTAACAGCTAACTTCTCTCATTTCAAATCAAATCAAATCAAATTTTATTGGTCACATGCGCCGAATACAACAGGTGCAGACATTACAGTGAAATACTTACTTACAGCCCTTAACCAACAGTGCATTTATTTTAAACAAAAAAAGTAAAAATAAAACAACAACAAAAAAAAGTGTTGAGAAAAAAAAGAGCAGAAGTAAAATAAAGTGACAGTAGGGAGGCTATATATACAGGGGGGTACCGTTGCAGAGTCAATGTGCGGGGGCACCGGCTAGTTGAGGTAGTTGAGGTAATATGTACATGTGGGTAGAGTTAAAGTGACTATGCATAAATACTTAACAGAGTAGCAGCAGCGTAAAAAGGATGGGGTGGGGGGCAGTGCAAATAGTCCGGGTAGCCATGATTAGCTGTTCAGGAGTCTTATGGCTTGGGGGTAGAAGCTGTTGAGAAGTCTTTTGGACCTAGACTTGGCACTCCGGTACCGCTTGCCGTGCGGTAGCAGAGAGAACAGTCTATGACTAGGGTGGCTGGAGTCTTTGACAATTGTGAGGGCCTTCCTCTGACACCGCCTGGTATAGAGGTCCTGGATGACAGGAAGCTTTGCCCCAGTGATGTACTGGGCCGTACGCACTACCCTCTGTAGTGCCTTGCGGTCGGAGGCCAAGCAGTTGCCATACCAGGCGGTGATGCAACCAGTCAGGATGCTCTCGATGGTGCAGCTGTAGAATTTTTTGAGGATCTGAGGACCCATGCCAAATCTTTTTAGTCTCCTGAGGGGGAATAGGCTTTGTCGTGCCCTCTTCACGACTGTCTTGGTGTGTTTGGACCATGATAGTTCGTTGGTGATGTGGACACCAAGGAACTTGAAGCTCTCAACCTGTTCCACTACAGCCCTGTCGATGAGAATGGGGCGTGCTCAGTCCTCTTTTTTTTCCCTGTAGTCCACAATCATCTCCTTTGTCTTGGTCACGTTGAGGGAGAGGTTGTTGTCCTGGCACCACACGGCCAGATCTCTGACCTCCTCCCTATAGGCTGTCTCATCGTTGTCGGTGATCAGGCCTACCACTGTTGTGTCGTCGGCAAACTTAATGATGGTGTTGGAGTCGTGCCTGGCCATGCAGTCATGGGTGAACAGAGAGTACAGGAGGGGACTGAGCACGCACCCCTGAGGGGCCCCCGTGTTGAGGATCAGTGTGGCAGATGTGTTGTTACCTACCCTTCTCTTTGTTCGTTGAGCAGAGCCAGAGATACTTTTGAGGAAATAGGAAACTCCATTGGAATCGTATTAACGACCATTGTGTACGCTGCCCATGCTATGTCAATGGGTCGCGCGGTGCATTCTGGCCGGATTCTGGGACAAGGCGAGCTCTCCTTCAAGGAGTGAATGGGAGTCAGTTGGGCGCTAGCTCAAAAACCCAACATTAGCATGAATTCCGTCAACAAGAAATACAACATTACAAGATTTTCCAAGATGTGAGATATTTTAACATGCTATTTGTAATATTGTATAGCTTTGGAATAGTGACATTACGTACTTTCAAGGAAAATAGGAACATTTCTTGACTCATACCCTGACTTTGAAAAGGGATTGCGTGACGATTAGCTTAGCAACCGCGTGTCGCAGCGTGACAACGTGAACGCGATTGGTCAACAGTCTGCTGGGTGGGGCATTATACGTTCCTCCATTCATTGCCCATTGGGGTTCCTTTCTCCTGCTTTCTCTAATATCTCTGGCAGAGCAGCCCAAGTGGAGCCGTTGCTATGGATACACAAACTCAGAGCTGCCATGAGCAGAGTGCATGCAGAGCGAGCTGCCTGTGCGTAGGTATTGATCGAATGACAGACAGAGAGGAGCAGCAAATGGATTAACTAAAGGAGGAAGTTCTTTCTAATTTTGGGTTTCGGGCAGGGCCGGGCCTTAAATTTGACAAAAGCAATCGGGCCTGGGTAGGATAGGGCCTGAACCTCGCGGGCATGGGTAGGGCTCGGAATGAAAATTCATGCCCGTGCAGGTCTCTACTGTGGATGGGCCATCAACAGGCTTCCCATTGTATTCAAACTAGTTGGGTAGGTCAGGACCCAGAACATTCACAACTTGCCCAATGGGCAATCAGCAAGCAGTGTTATTCATTAAGTTGCAATGTTATTTATTCAAACCAATACGATATTGGTTTGAAAAGTACAACTGATATGGATATAGATTTTTCATATCGGTGCCCATCACTAGTGAAAAGTAATATTGCCTTAGATTATCAGAATCTTGTCTCACATACGACCCGGGTGTAATCTAGTTCGTCACAGCTACAGAGCATTCGGAAAGTAATCAGACCCCTTGACTTTTTCCACATTTTGTTACGTTACTTATTCTATTTTAACTTTTTTATCCCTCATCAATCTACACACAATACCCCATAATGACAAAGCAAAAACCGTTTTTTAAATTATTTTTTGCAAATGTATACAAAATAAAAAACTGAAATATCACATTTACAGTACTTTGCCGAAGCACCTTTGGCAGCTATTACAGCCTCGAGTCTTCTTGGGTATGACGGTACAAGCTTGGCACATCTGTATTTGGGGAGTTTCTCCCATTCTTCTCTGCAGATCCTCTCAAGCTCTGTCAGGTTGGATGGGGAGCGTTGCTGCACAGCTATTTTCAGGTTTCTCCAGAGATGTTCGATCGGGTTCAAGTCCGGGCTCTGGCTGGGCCGCTCAAGGACATTCAGAGACTTGTCTCGAAGCCACTCCTGCGTTGTCTTGGCTGTGTGTTTTGGGTCGTTGTCCTCTTGGAAGGTGAACCTTCGAACCAGTCTGAGGTCCTGAGCGCTCTGGAGCAGGTTTTCATCAAGGATTTCTCTGTACTTTGCTCTGTTCATTTTTTCCTCGATCCTGACTAGTATCCCAGTCTCTGCCGCTGAAAAACATCCCCACAGCATGATGCTGCCAACACCGTGCTTCACCGTAGGGATGGTGCCAGGTTTCCTCCAGACGTGACGCTTGGCATTCAGGCCAAAGAATTCAATCTTGATTTCATCAGACCAGAGAATCTTGTTTCTCATGGTCTGAGAGTCTTTAAGTGCCTTTTGGCACTCTAAGCGGGCTGTCATGTGCCTTTTATTGAGGAGTGGCTTCTGTTTGGCCACTCTACCATAAAGGCCTGATTGGTGGAGTGCTGCAGATATGGTTGTCCTTCCGGAAAGTTCACCCATCTCACAGAGGAACTCTAAAGCTCTGTCCATTGTGTTCTTGGTCACCTCCCTGACCAAGGCCCTACTCCCCCGATTGCTCAGTTTGGCCGGACGGCCAGCTCTAGGAAGAGTCTTGGTGGTTCCAAACTTCTTCCATTTAAGAATGATGGAGACCTTTGTGTTTTTGGGGACCATCCATGCTGCAGACATTTTTTGGTACACTTCCCCAGATCTAGACACAATCCTGTCTCGGAGCTCTACGGACAATTCCTTTGACCTCATGGCTTGCTTTTTGCTCTGACATGCATTGTCAACTGTGAGACCTTTTATAGACAGGTGCATGCCTTTCCAAATCATGTCCAATCAATTGAATTTACCACAGGTGGACTCCAATCAAGTTGTAGAAACAGCTCAAGGATGATCAATGGAAACAGAATGCACCTGAGCTCAATTTCGAGTCTCATAGCAAAGGGTCTGAATACTTATGTAAAGGCCCCGTGTAGCTCAGTTGGTAGAGCATGGCGTTTGCAACGCCAGGGTTGTAGGTTCATTTCCCATGGGGGGCCAGTATGAATTTTTTTTATGTATGCACTCACTAACTGTAAGTCGCTCTGGATATGAGCGTCTGCTAAATGACTAAAATGTAATGTAAATGTAAATAAGGTATTTCTGTTAATTCTGTTTAATACATTTGCAAAAATGTCTAAAAACCTGTTTTTGCTTTGTCATTTTGGGGTATTGTGTGTAGATTGCTGAGGAAAATAAAATGTTTAATCAATTTTAGCATAAGGCTGTAACGTAACAAAATCTGGAAAAAGTAAAGGGGTCTGACTACTTTCCGAAGGCACTGTATTACTACTCGAACGTCCACTGCAGGTAGGCAAAACTAGCAATTGTGATTGTTTTTATCTGTGCATTTTGTGATAAAAGCACCACATTTGGCACATATGTAGATTTATGTACCCTGAAAAGATTCAGATATAGAGCCACCCCAGATTTTGCCCCTGAGGGGCGTGTCAGCCACCTTTCAAAATGGTTGTCAGCGGCACCATTATTCAGAAGGACTAATTGAAAGACATGCTCCGGAACTTTAGCGACTAGTTAGTATTTTTTAAACCTCCCGCTTTGGGATGGATGTGTCAATGTGTAGTTCATACATGCATAATATATGAGCAGAATTACTGTAATACCTCAATTAGCCATGGAATCCCTAGTTTGAAAGTGACTGTTTACTGGAAGCTGTGCGGCGCCATTTTCTCTACATTTCCCCCCACGTTGGCCAGCCCCCTAGCAATGGGTTTTAGCCAATGAGCTTCAACTAGGTTTGGGCGGTATACCACATATACCGTATACCGGGGTATTTGGAAATAGCCACACACAATGATTTGATAAAATATTGAATTTGGCCTTTACTACTCTATCCCATAGAAACACATTGAATAACACATTCATAAATGGCAAAAAAGACAGTCCAAAACATTACCATAAAGAATAAGGTTTGGAAGTGTTTGTTCTATATCTAGGAGATGCTCAGTAAATATGTTTGATTTTCTTACACATATTTAACGCCTTATTTTTGTTGGCACAAAACTACCTCCATACTTCCATTCGTTTGTATGGCTTACCTTCAGATGAGTCCCGTGACACTTGTGGGGAACACCATTGTGTTCGTGGGAGTCTCCCCTTTTCATAGTGGGTTCATATTAGTTTGTAGCTCAAACGGTTCGGACCCTACAGACAGAAGTTGGCACATCAGCCTTACCGACTTCAGACGAGTCCTGTGGGGCTTGTAGAGCAAAACGGAGAACAACATTGTGTTCGTGAGAGTCTCATCTTTCAATAGAGTGGTCATAGAGTGGGACGCTACAGACGTTTTTGTGAGAAGACCAATTTTCGGGATATCTCCTGGCCTGAAAAACAGCGCTGTAGCTCTGTCACTTTAACCGCAGATGTGGAAGGGTGACATAGGCGGATGTGGAGGCTTGAGACACAGCCCATGCAAAGAACAGATATATCTAGCTTAAACTGATGGATTTTGATTAGATACACTCTTAAGGATTAATGTTGTAAATTGTGACTCGTTTCAGGAAACTAGGCGTATGTCCTTGGTCACTACTTCACAGGAGAGCCATTTGAACGTAAACTCTTTTTAAAAATCTAAATGTGCCTTCATAAAAAAACGTGTATGCCATCTGTAAATACGAATACAATTGTTAAATTACGAGCCTAGTTGGTTTAGCCACAGAAAAAGACAGCAACCTTCCCGCTAGCCATGATTGGCTGAGATAATGAGTGGGCTGGACATGCCGAGAGATGAGTTCGGATTGGTTTGCCATATAGCATGCTTCTGTCTATTTGAGCTGGTCAGTATGTGTAGGTAATCCTGTCTAGCGTGGCTTTTTTTTAAAATGTATTGCGTAGTAAAACTGCATAAGTGTTGCTCTCCACTTTCTGGAGGACCAAGTTTTGAAATCAGTGGAATTAGAGTATGATAGCTAAGGAGACGGAGAAAACACCTGTCTCCGGATTACATCTTCAATTACATTCACAAGAGAGTGAACATCTTTTGCAAATGAGGCCTGAACACTTGCTGTCTGATCATGGTGATACGTCCACTTGCTTCATCCAATGTACACCCCCTGGACAGGACTAGTCTAACGCAGGGCCTTTGTCATTTATCGTTAGTTTGTTGTTAATTTGATATTCATTAGCTAGCTGGCTAATGTCAGGAGCCATATTTAGAGGTGAAATATGGCTCTTGACATTAGTCAGCTAGTTAAAACATTTGTGGGTCCGATTTGTAAAAATATTAAGATTAGTCAATCAGTTTACACCTCCAGGTGTGAACTACACTCACCTTTAAGTCTAAAATAATGAGGGGTTTGGAAAATAGTGGTACCATTGGTGGCCATTTTGAAATATGGCTGCCATGCTCCCCAGGGGCCAAATCAAATCTTGGGTGGCTCCATATCTACATCTTCTCAGGGTCCATACACCTACCTCTGTTTCAAATGTGGTGCCTTTATCTCAAAACAGTCCTTCTGAATTGTGAAATAATGATACAGTTAACAGCCATTTTGAAAAATGGCTGCCACGGCCCCCTAGGGGACAGATCTGGGTTGGCTCCATATCTAAATATCTTCAGGGTACATCAATCTACCTCCGTGCCAAAAGTGTTGCTTTTATCACAAAATGTTCCAGATTTTTCAGTTTCGGCGCCCCACTACTGGCATTTATATAATGTAAAAGTATCAGTACCTACAAAAGCCCCTTCAAAATCTGTAATCTAAACAGAATTACAACCTGAAACCATCCTTCATCCTCTGTTGTAAAATCTGTCTGATTCATAGCGTCCTAAATTATATCATAATCATGGAATCACTTTGTGATGAAGTCAGAATGTAAACATCCTCCTCCTCTCTCTTGCTGGATGCCTCTGCGCTCCGAGTGTTTCCACTGTAAATCTTCTCTTCTCTGTCTTCTCTCCTCTTCTCCTCTCATCCCAAGATCTCCAATTCTCTCTTTCCCCACAGGTGTATTTTCTGGATGTTTTTGAGTTGCTGTAATTTTTGGAGTACAGTAGGCTTCTCAATTTTTCCTTTAGGTAGCTAACTTCTGAAGTTACTTTTGTGCTAGTAATATCAAGCAAATCTTCTGAAGTTGTCACGATCGTTGAGAGACGGGTCAGACCAAGGTGCAGCGTGAAAAGCGTACATGTTTATTTAACTCAATAAACATAAACAAAACAAGAAACAACGTAATGTGAAGTCCTCAGGCTAAACACATACAAGCCTAACACAGAACAAGATCCCACAACTAAGGTAGGCAAACAGGCTACTTAAGTATGATCCCCAATCAGAGACAATGAGCGACAGCTGCCTCTGATTGGGAATCACACCCGGCCAAACCTAGAAATACACATCTAGAATCTAAACATAGAAATACTAACATAGATCCTCACGCCCTGACCAAACCAACTAAAGACAACCGGCCTCTCAAGGCCAGGGCGTGACAGTACCCCCCCCAAAGGTGCGTACTAACCTGACTCATTAGGGGAGGGTCCGGGTGGGCATTCAGCTTCGGAGGCGGATCCGGCTCCGGGCGTGACGACCTCTCCCTCTCTGCCTCCCCGTTGCACCCCTGGTCTGGTCTGGACCTCGGCGCGATGCTTCCCCTCTCCTTCCTCCCACGATGCACCAAGCCCTGTCTGGACCCTGGTGTGGGAGACCCCGAACCTGGAGAGGGGCTGACGTCTAGGCCTGGATCGGCAATCCTCCCGCGATGCACCAAGCCCTGTCTGGACCCTGGAGAGGGGCTGACTTCTGGGTCTGAAGTGGAGTCGCTGACCGGAGCTGAACTGGATCCCGGTGGAGCGGACTTCTCTGACCCCGGAGTGGAGGAGCTGACCGGTGCTGGATCAGGCACCGGTGGAACGGGCACGGGCCGTGCCGGACTGGGAACACGCAACACTGGTCTGGTGCGAGGAGCAGGAACGAGCTGGGCCAGACTGGAGACACGCACCTCAGGTCTGGTGCGAGGAGCAGGCACGGGCCAGACTGGGGACACGCACCACTGGTCTGGTGCGAGGAGCAGGCATGGGCTGTACCGGACTGGGAACACGCACCACTGGCTTGGTGCGAGGTGCAGGCACGGGCCGGGCCGGACTGGAGACACACACCACTGGTCTGGTGCGAGGAGCAGGAACGGGCCAGACTGGGGACTTGGGCTTCCTCTTCGGCCGGCATCGTTGATGTCACCGTTGATCCTGTCCTACCCGGGCTTCCTCCTTTAATGCCTTACCATAACAGACGGCCTCCTCCTCTGTTATTTTCCCCCAACCGAGGAGAACATCTACCAACGTAGCCTCCCGTTGAGTACCAGGCGTTTGCTCCTTCTGGGAATGCTGCTTGATCCTTTTGTGGTGGGATGTTCTGTCACGATCATTGAGAGACGGGTCAGACCAAGGTGCAGCGTGAAAAGCATACATGTTTATTCAACTCAATAAACATAAACAAAACAAGAAACAACGTAACGTGAAGTCCTCAGGCTAAACACATACAAGCCTAACACGGAACAAGATCCCACAAGTAAGGTAGGCAAACAGGCTACTTAAGTATGATCCCCAATCAGAGACAACGAGCGACAGCTGCCTCTGATTGGGAATCACACCCGGCCAAACCTAGAAATACACATCTAGAATCTAAACATAGAAATACTAACATAGATCCTCACGCCCTGACCAAACCAACTAAAGACAACCGGCCTCTCAAGGCCAGGGTGTGACAGAAGTTGAGAACAAAATTCGTAGTATTGCAAACAAGAAGAATGATATTGAAAGCAAAACATAAACTTCAAAAGTATTGAGAGCCCAAAAATATATATTGCAAGGAAATAATTTAAAAATGCGAGAACAAATGAGTTATAAATGAATGCAGGAAAAAATAAAATCAATGATAAGGCGATTGCGAACTTTGCTTGCAATTTTCCCTATCTTTGGTTATATTACCCTGGCTTTTGCTTTTGCTTGCTTTTTTGCTGTTGCAAGTTTTTTGTGATATTTGTTCCAGCAGCATAGCACGCTGCATTCCACTGCTGGTTTGCCTCTGAAGCTAACCAAGGTTGGTCCCTGGATGGGAGACCAGATGTTCTTGGAAGTGGTGTTGGAGGGCCAGTTGGGGGCACTCTTCCCTCTGGTCTTAAGATCAGCTAGTACCCCTATGTGGGGTGCTAGCTGATGTGTGGTGAGTGTTCTGGCATCAACCAAGTGGGTGCCACACATTGGTGTGTGCTGTGCATCACCCAAGTGGGTGCCACATGTTAGTGGTGGATAAGGTTACTATGTAGAAAATTGCTTTGAGTGTGTAAGTAGAAAGGCCCCATATCAATCCATGTAGGTGGGGTTTAGATGGCAGCGTAGATTATGCATCTCTGTTGGTCAACCAGTTTTGTAGCGATAGTTAAGCTTTATGTTACGATAAGTGAGAGTCAGTTTAACATCCCATCCAAAAGACCATAAGGAAGAGTGCCCCCTACTGTCACACCTACAACCTTTCTAGCAACATCTGATCTCCCATCCAGGGACTGACCAGGACCAACCTTGCTTAGTTTTAGAAGCAAACCAGCAGTGGGATGCAGGGTGCTATGCTACTGGAATGCATGTGCTAACTTGCAACTGAAAAAGAAAGTCAGCAAAAGCAAACACCAGGGAAACGTAAACAAAGATAAGAGAAATAGCAGGCACATTCCTTATTTTTTATTTTATTTATTTCACCTTTATTTAACCAGGTAAGCCAGTTGAGAACAAGTTCTCATTTACAACTGCGACCTGGCCAAGATAAAGCAAAGCAGTGCGATAAAAACAACAACACAGAGTTACATATGGGGTAAAAAAAACAAAGTAAAATAATACAACAGAAAATATATATATACAGTGTGTGCAAATGTAGCAAGTTATGGAGGTAAGGCAATAAATAGGCTATAGTGCAAAATAATTACAATTAGTATTAACACTGGAATGCTAGATGTGCAAGAGATTATGTGTAAATACAGATACTGGGGTGCAAAAGAGCAAAATAAATAACAATATAGGGATGAGGTAGTTGGGTGGGCTAATTTCAGATGGGCTGTGTACATGTGCAGTGATCGGTAAGGTGCTCTGACAACTGATGCTTAAAGTTAGTGAGGGAGATAAGAGTCTCCAGCTTCAGAGATTTTTGCAATTCGTTCCAGTCATTGGCAGCAGAGAACTGGAAGGAATGGCGGCCAAAGGAGGTGTTGGCTTTGGGAATGACCAGTGAGATATACCTGCTGGAGCGCAGACTACGGGTGGGTGCTGCTATGGTGACCAATGAGCTAAGATAAGGCGGGGATTTGCCTAGCAGTGATTTATAGATGGCCTGGAGCCAGTGGGTTTGACGACGAACATGTAGTGAGGACCAGCCAACAAGAGCGTACAGGTCACAGTGGTGGGTAGTGTATGGGGCTTTGGAGACAAAACGGATGGCACTGTGATAGACTACATCCAATTTGCTGAGTAGAGTGTTGGAGGCTAATTTGTAAATGACATCGCCGAAGTCAAGGATCGGTAGGATAGTCAGTTTTACGAGGGCATGTTTGGCAGCATGAGTGAAGGAGGCTTTGTTGCGAAATAGGAAGCCGATTCTAGATTTAACTTTGGATTGGAGATTCTTAATGTGAGTCTGGAAGGAGAGTTTACAGTCTAACCAGACACCTAGGTATTTGTAGTTGTCCACATACTCTAGGTCAGACCCGTCGAGAGTGGTGATTCTAGTCGGGTGGGCGGGTGCCAGCAGCGTTCGATTGAAGAGCATGCATTTAGTTTTACTAGTGTTTAAGAGCAGTTGGAGGCTACTGAAGGAGTGTTGTATGGCATTGAAGCTCGTTTGGAGGTTTGTTAACACAGTGTCCAATGAAGGGCCAGATGTATACAAAATGGTGTCATCTGCGTAGAGGTGGATCTGAGAGTCACCAGCAGCAAGAGCGACATCATTGATATACACGGAGAAAAGAGTCGGCCCAAGAATTGAACCCTGTGGCACCCCCATAGAGACTGCCATAGCTCCAGACAACAGGCCCTCCGATTTGACACATTGAACTCTATCTGAGAAGTAGTTGGTGAACCAGGCGAGGCAGTCATTTGAGAAACCAAGGCTATTTAGTCTGCCAATAAGAATGCGGTGGTTGACAGAGTCGAAAGCCTTGGCCAGGTCGATGAAGACGGCTGCACAGTACTGTCTATTTTCGATCGCGGTTATAATATCGTTTAGGACCTTGAGCGTGGCTGAAGTGCACCCATGACCAGCTCGGAAACCGGATTGCATAGCGGAGAAGGTACGGTGGGATTCGAAATGGTCGGTGATCTGTTTGTTAACTTGGCTTTCAAATACTTTCGAAAGGCAGGGCAGGATGGATATAGGTCTGTAACAGTTTGGATCTAGAGTGTCGCCCCCTTTGAAGAGGGGGATGACTGCGGCAGCTTTCCAATCTCTGGGGATCTCAGACGTTATGAAAGAGAGGTTGAACAGGCTAGTAATAGGGGTTGCGACAATTTCGGCGGCTAGTTTTAGAAAGAACGGGTCCAGATTGTCTAGCCCAGCTGATTTGTAGGGGTCCAGAATTTGCAGCTCTTTCAGAACATCAGCTGTCTGAATTTGTGTGAAGGAGAAGCGGGGGGTGGGGGGGGGGGCATGGGCAAGTTGCAGCGGAGGGTGCAGAGTTGGTGGCCGGGGTAATGGTAGCCAGGTGGAAAGCATGGCCAGCCGTAGCAAAATGCTTGTTGAAATTCTTGATTATTGTAGATTTATCAGTGGTGATAGTGTTTCCTAGCCTCAGTGCAGTGGGCAGCTGGGAGGAAGTGCTCTTATTCTCCATGGACTTTACAGTGTCCCAAAACTTTTTGGAGTTAGTGCTACAGGATGCAAATTTCTGTTTGAAAAAGTTAGCCTTTGCTTTCCTGACTGCTTGTGTATATTGGTTCCTAACTTCCCTGAAAAGTTGCATATCGCGGGGGCTATTTGATGCTAATGCAGTACGCCACAGGATGTTTTTGTGCTGGTCAAGGGCAGTCAAGTCTGAGGAGAACCAGGGGCTATATCTGTTCTTAGTTCTGTATTTTTTAAATGGGGCATGTTTATTTAAGATTGAGAGGAAATTACTTTTAAAGAACAACCAGGCATCCTCTACTGACGGAATGAGATCTATATCCATCCAGGATACCTGGGCCAGGTCAATTATGAAGGCCTGCTCGCTAAAGTGTTTTAGGGAGCGTTTAACAGTGATGAGGGGTTGTCACGCTCTGGCTCCGGGACTGTGTAGTTTGAGCCAGGGTGTATTCATTTGGTTGTGTTGGGTATAGGGTGTGTTCATTTGGTTGTGTTTGGTTTTGGTTGTAGTGTCTTGTCTCGTCATGTGACTCCCAATCGGAGGTAACGAGTGTCAGCTGTCGGCTCGTTATCTCTGATTGGGAGCCATATTTAAACTGTCAGTGTTCACCTTAGGGTTGTGGGTTTTTGTTCCGTTTCAGTCTTTGTACTGTGGACTTCACTATCCGTCATTGTTTATTGTTTTCTCGTTCAGTGCACTTTAACTTTAATAAAGTCATGTTCGCTACAAACGCTGCGCTTTGGTCCACTCCTTCCGTAGACGGTCGTGACAGAAAAACCCACCACAAAAGGACCAAGCAGCGTATACAGGAACACCCGCAGGAGAGAACGCTGGTGGATGTCCTCCTCGGCTGGGGACATATTACGCAGGAGGAGGCCGTCCGGTACCGGAGGGCGATGAAGGGGGAGAACCTGGCAGGAGAGGAGCAACGGCGTCAGCAGGGCCATCGTCGGAAGGACGAGAGGCACCCCCAATAATTTTTTAGGGGGGGGCACACGGCATGGGCGACTGGGCAGCAGGAGGCTGCCACAGGGAGATGTGGAGAGAAGGCTATCGGATTACGGGAGCCATTGGCGAGTAGAGGGAGGGAAGTTGTTGTGGCACGGCGTGAGAGACTGATGTGTGTTACCAGTCCGGTCCGGCCCGTTCCTGATCCCCAGTTAAGGCCAGTGGTGTGTGTTCCCGGTACGGACCGGCCTGTTCCTACTCCACGCACCAAGCCCACGGTGTGCGTCGCCAGTCCAGCCCGGCCTGTTCCTGCTCCACGCACTAAACCTACGGTGTGCGTCGCCAGCCCAGCCCGGCCGGTTCCTGCTCCACGCACTAAACCTACGGTGTGCGTCGCCAGCCCAGCCCGGCCTGTTCCTGCTCCACGCACCAAGCCTACGGTGTGCGTCGACAGCCCTGCCCGGCCTGTTCCTGCTCCACGCACTAAACCTACGGTGTGCGTCGCCAGCCCAGCCCGGCCTGTTCCTGCTCCACGCACTAAACCCCACGGTGTGCATCGCCAGCCCTGCCCGGCCTGTTCCTGCTCTACGCACCAAGCCTACGGTGTGCGTCGACAGCCCTGCCCGGCCTGTTCCTGCTCTACGCACCAAGCCTACGGTGTGCGTCGACAGCCCTGCCCGGCCTGTTCCTGCTCTACGCACCAAGTCTACGGTGTGCGTCGCCAGCCCGGTCCGGCCTGTTCCTGCTCCACGCACCAAGTCTACGGTGTGCGTCGACAGCCCTGCCCGGCCTGTCCCTGCTCCACGCACCAAGCCAGGGGTACGAGTCGTCGGCCTGGTCCAGCCCGTTCCTGCTACTCGCACCAAGCCAAGGGTGCGAGTCGTCAGCCTGGTTCAGCTCGTCCCTGCTACTCGCACCAAGCCAAGGGTGCGAGTCGTCAGCCTGGTCCAGCCCGTTCCTGCTACTCGCACCAAGCCAGGGAGTACAGTCGGTCGGCCTGGTCCAGCCCGTTCCTGCTACTCGCACCAAGCCAAGGGTGCGAGTCGTCAGCCTGGTTCAGCTCGTCCCTGCTACTCGCACCAAGCCAAGGGTGCGAGCCGTCAGCCTGATCCAGCCCATTCCTGCTACTCGCACCAAGCCAGGGATGCGAGTCTTCAGCCTGGTGAGGCCTGAAGCACTTTTAAAGAACAACCAGGCATCCTCTACTGACGGTATGAGGTCAATATCCATCCAGGATACCCGTGCCAGGTCAATTAGAAAGGCCTGCTTGCTGAAGTGTTTTAGGGAGTGTTTGACAGTGATGAGGGGTGGTCGTTTGACCGCGGACCCATTACGGACGCAGGCAATGAGGCAGTGATCGCTGAGATCCTGGTTGAAGACAGCGGAGGTGTATTTAGAGGGTAAATTAGTCAGGATGATATCTATGAGGGTGCCCATGTTTACGGATTTAGGGTTGTACCTGGTAGGTTCCTTGATAATTTGTGTGAGATTGAGGGCATCTAGTTTGGATTGTAGGATGGCCGGGGTGTTAAGCATATCCCAATTTAGGTCACCAAGCAGTACGAACTCTGAGGATAAATGGGGGGCAATCAATTCACATATGGTGTCCAGGGCACAGCTGGGGGCTGAGGGGGGTCTGTAGCAAGCGGCAACAGTGAGAGACTTATTTCTGGAAAGGTGGATTTTTAGAAGTAGAAGCTCAAACTGTTTGGGCACAGACCTGGATAGTATGATAGAGCTCTGCAGGCTATCTCTACAGTAGATTGCAACTCCACCCCCTTTGGCAGTTATATCTAGACGGAAAATGTTATAGTTGGGGATGGAAATTTCAGAATTTTTGGTGGCCTTCCTAAGCCAGGATTCAGACACTGCTAGAACATCAGGGTTGGCGGAGTGTGCTAACGCAGTGAATAACTCAAACTTAGGAAGTAGACTTCTGATATTTACGTGCAAGAAACCAAGACTTTTGCGATTACAGAAGCCGTTTTTCCTATTTTGTTGCATTACAACCTGTAGTTTAAATGGATTTTTATTTGGATTTCATGTAATGGACATACACAAAATAGTCAAAATTTGTGAAGTGAAATGAAAAAAGAAGTTTTTTCAAACAATTCTAAAAAATTAATAACGGAAAAGTGGTGCGTGCATATGTGTTCACCCCCTTTGCTATGAAGCCCCTAAATAAGATCTGGTGCAACCAATTACCTTCAGAAGTCACATAATTAGGTAAATAAAGTCCACCTGTGTGCAATAAGTGTCACATGATCTGTCACATGATCTCAGTATATATACAGTGGGGGAAAAAAGTATTTAGTCAGCCACCAATTGTGCAAGTTCTCCCACTTAAAAAGATGAGAGAGGCCTGTAATTTTCATCATAGGTACACGTCAACTATGACAGACAAATTGAGATTTTTTTTTCAAGAAAATCACATTGTAGGATTTTTTATGAATTTATTTGCAAATTATGGTGGAAAATAAGTATTTTGTCACCTACAAACAAGCAAGATTTCTGGCACTCACAGACCTGTAACTTCTTCTTTAAGAGGCTCCTCTGTCCTCCACTCGTTACCTGTATTAATGGCACCTGTTTGAACTTGTTATCAGTATAAAAGACACCTGTGCAAATTATGGTGGAAAATAAGTATTTGGTCAATAACAAAAGTTTCTCAATACTTTGTTGTATACCCTTTGTTGGCAATGACACAGATCAAACGTTTTCTGTAAGTCTTCACAAGGTTTTCACACACTGTTGCTGGTATTTTGGCCCATTCCTCCATGCAGATCTCCTCTAGAGCAGTGATGTTTTGGGGCTGTCGCTGGGCAACACAGACTTTCAACTCCCTCCAAAGATCTTCTATGGGGTTGCGATCTGGAGACTGGCTAGGCCACTCCAGGACCTTGAAATGCTTCTTACGAAGCCACTCCTTCGTTGCCCGGGCGGTGTGTTTGGGATCATTGTCATGCTGAAAGACCCAGCCACGTTTCATCTTCAATGCCCTTGCTGATGGAAGGAGGTTTTCACTCAAAATCTCACGATACATGGCCCCATTCATTCTTTCCTTTACACGGATCAGTCGTCCTGGTCCCTTTGCAGAAAAACAGCCCCAAAGCATGATGTTTCCACCCCCATGCTTCACAGTAGGTATGGTGTTCTTTGGATGCAACTCAGCATTCTTTGTCCTCCAAACACGACGAGTTGAGTTTTTACCAAAAAGTTCTATTTTGGTTTCATCTGACCATATTACATTCTCCCAATCCTCTTCTGGATCATCCAAATGCACTCTAGCAAACTTCAGACGGGCCTGGACATGTACTGGCTTAAGCAGGGGTCACGTCAGGCACTGCAGGATTTGAGTCCCTGGCGGCGTAGTGTGTTACTTATGGTAGGCTTTGTTACTTTGGTCCCAGCTCTCTGCAGGTCATTCACTAGGTCCCCCCGTGTGGTTCTGGGATATTTGCTCACCAATCTTGTGATCATTTTGACCCCACGGGGTGAGATCTTGCGTGGAGCCCCAGATCGAGGGAGATTATCAGTGGTCTTGTATGTCTTCCATTTCCTAATAATTGCTCCCACAGTAATTTCTTCAAACCAAGCTGCTTACCTATTGCAGATTCAGTCTTCCCAGCCTGGTGCAGGTCTACAATTTTGTTTCTGGTGTCCTTTGACAGCTCTTTGGTCTTGGCCATAGTGGAGTTTGGAGTGTGACTGTTTGAGGTTGTGGACAGGTGTCTTTTATACTGATAACAAGTTCAAACAGGTGCCATTAATACAGGTAACGAGTGGAGGACAGAGGAGCCTCTTAAAGAAGAAGTTACAGGTCTGTGAGAGCCAGAAATCTTGCTTGTTTGTAGGTGACCAAATACTTATTTTCCACCATATTTTGCAAATAAATTCATTAAAAATCCTACAATGTGATTTTCTGGAGAAAACAAATCTCAATTTGTCTGTCTTAGTTGACGTGTACCTATGCTGAAAATTACAGGCCTCTCTCATCTTTTTAAGTGGGAGAACTTGCACAATTGGTGGCTGACTAAATATTTTTTCCCCATTGTATACCTGTTCTTAAAGGCCCCAGAGTCTGCAACACCACTAAGCAAGCGGCACCATGAAGACCAAGGAGCTCTCCAAACAGGTCAGGGACAAAGTTGTGGAGAAGTACAGATCAGGGTTGGGTTATAAAAAAATATCTGAAACTTAGTCTTATTTCTTGTTTGTTTCACAAAAAAAAATATTTTGCATCTTCAAAGTGGTAGGCATGTTGTGTAAATCAAATGATACAAACCCCCCAAAAATCTATTTTAATTCCAGGTTGTAAGGCAACAAGTGGGGTGAATACTTTCGCAATCCAATGTAACCTTTATTTAAGCAGGGAGTCATGCTGAGACCACAGTCTATTTTGCAGATGAGCCCTGTGAGGGAGGCATTTACTTTAATCGTGTTATCATAAAACATTTTTCAGTTGCTAGGTTTCCATCCAACTGGCAACAGATTTTCATGCGAATATTCTAGAAACATAAAAACAATATGTGCTTTTTCCCACCAGAGATGTGTTTCCATCAAATTGACTTGTGCAGATGAAAAGCTGTGCGTGATGACGTAGTGCACATAAAAATACTTTATTATTTTTATTTGTCAAACAGCAGCCAAGCATCGATGATCATGTCACCAGAATAAGACCCTCAATATTTATTGGAAAGGAGCATCAAGCTCATCACCTTGCACTTTCACCACCCTGTGAAGTTCATTATAATGTATTTAATCTGTAGCCTAATAAACTGCATGCTTCCCGATGAGTCGTAGTGGGAGGCTGTGCTTGATGACGTAGTACACATAAAAATACCTTTTGCAGTTAAATTCCCATGTACCAAAATAATTGAGTTAAATGGGTTTCCATCGCAATTTCAACTCTCTCACCAAATAAATTGCATTATATAGCGAGTGTGCCCAACCTGGTATTGGCACATGCGCTCTATCCAACATGTATAGCCTACATGATGAGATTACTTTGAACAAAAGAGCGAGATTATTTTTATTTGTCAAACAGCAGCCAAGCATCGATGGGGCGGCAGGTAGCTTAGTGGTTAAGAGCGTTGTGTGAGTAACCAAAAGGTCGCTGGTTCTAATCCCCAAGCTGACTAGGTGAAATATCTGTTGATGTGCCCTTGAGCAAGGCACTTAACCCTAATTGCTCCTGTAAGTCGCTCTGGATAAGAGCGTCTGCTAAATGACTAAAAATGTAAATCATGTCACCAGAATAAGACCCTCAATATTTATTGGAAAGGAGCATCAAGCTCATCACCTTGCACTTTCACCACCCTGTGAAGTTCATTATAATTTATTTAATCTGTAGCCTAATAAACTGCATGCTTCCCGATGAGTCGTAGTGGAAGGACCACACAACATGTTCACCTGGAGAAGATTGACCCCAAGAGACACGTGTTATGATGAGCCTCTGTTGGCTGTCATGGACAAAGTGGATTCTTTTTTATTCTGTAATAAAAAAATAAAATTGTAATTTAAAAAAACATTGTCCATGACAGGACTCCAAGTTTACTTCGATATGATGGTTATTATATCAATATTTGCGCATAAAAGAGTTTCCACCAACATTTCTCGCATAATTCATTTTACCGACATAAAAAGATCCCACATTTGGAAAGTTTACCCCAAAAAAGTATATTTCCATCAGGACTCTCATAACATTATTTTATCCGACATGTACTTCACTCGCATAAAAAGGTTGGCTGGAAACCTGGTTACTGTTTAAAAAATGTTAGCCTCAATTTACAATGAATTTGTTCTCGCATTTCAAAATTATTTCCTTGCAATATTTTTTTTGGCTTTTGATACTTTTGGGTTTATGTTTTTCTTTCAATATCATTATTTTTGTTTGCAATGCTAAGAATTCTGTTCTCGACATCAGCGGTTTTACTTGATAATAATGGCACAAAAGTAACTCCATACTAACTCAAATATACATCATTTTGAGTAGGTTAATCAGTTTCATCTGAGTATGTGTTGACTATGGGTGACTACACAGTTTATGCAGGTTTGCCAATAGTTAAACCTTAATTGTGCAATATTTGTGCTGTTGTGTGGCACACTCTCAGCTTTCTCTTTGCTCAGTAGAAGTGGACATTTGGGGAAGAAAGAGAGAGGGGGAAGAACTGAAGTGAGAAAGAGAGAGAGGGGAAGTTAGTTTGAGCTACTGTGGTTGAGAGAGAGAGAGAGAGAGAGAGGGGTGTAGAGCGAGAGAGAGGTATCAGTATCATATCTGACCCAAGCGCTCATTTCCTGTGTGTGTGTACGCTGTCAATGTGTGTGTCCTTGTGTGGCATATCTGTGCATGTGTGTGTGTGTCAGTGAGACAGGAAGTGGGCTGTGGGTGGTGGAAACAGTTCACCGGAGGGCCTGTCTGGCCACGCCTCCTCTCTTCAACACCACCCAAAAGCACCCATCTGCTCCCCTCTCTCTCCTCCCCTGTCTTCTCTGTTTGCACCTCGTAACCTCTTTTCTTTTCCCATCCTCGAAAGAGCCCCTTTACGCACCCCTCCAGAAAAACAAAACCCCACAAAACTGCTTGTCTTGTTCCTTTTCTCCTTCCTTTTCCTAGCCCCCAACATCACAATCCCAAATATACTTTGGCTGCTCCTCTTTCTCCTGCATGACCCTCACCCCCCCTTCTCTTCTCCTCTAACTGTAACCCCCCAGTCCCCCCCCTCTCCTTTCCCTCACTGTACACCTACGACTCTCACTTCTCTGTCTGACCTCAGAGCTGTATGGGGAGAGAAAGAAAAGGCAATGTGGATATCCAGGTTGAAAATCATTAATGGAGAGAGACTAGGACCAGTGACATTCTACCCCACCCCCTTCTCCTCCCTCTCTTTTACCCCATCTCCCTCACTCTTTCCCTGCCTCAGCCCCACCCCCAACACACACACGTTGGCAGTTGACACTGTGTGGATTCTGAATGTGGGAGGATTAAAAAATGTGTCCTTGCCGTGTGTGTGTGTGTGTGTGTGTTTGTGAGCAAGGGCACATGCCTTTTCCTGAATATACAGTACCAGTCAAAAGTTTGGACACACCTACTCATTCAAGGGTTTTTCTTCATTTTTACTATTTTCTACATTGTAGAATAATAGTGAAGACATCAAAACTATGAAATAACACCTATGGAATCATGTAGTAACCAAAAAAGTGTTAAACTAAATATATTTTATATTTGAGATTCTTCAAAGTAGCCACCATTTTCCTTGATGACAGCTTTGCACACTCTTGCAAGCCTACCCCTTTTTCCTCCAAACATAATGATGGTCATTATGGCCAAACAGTTATATTTTTGTTTCATCAGACCAGAGGACATTTCTCCAAAAAGTACGATATTTGTCCCCATGTGCAGTTGCAAACCGTAGTCTGGCTTTTTTATGGCGGTTTTGGAGCAGTGGCTTCTTCCTTGCTGAGCGGCCTTTCAGGTTATGTCGATATAGGACTTGTTTTACTGTGGATATAGATACTTTTGTACCTGTTTTCTCCAACATCTTCACAAGGTCCTTTGCTGTTGTTCTGGGATTGATTTGCACTTTTCGCACCAAAGTACGTTCATCTCTAGGAGACAGAACGTGTCTCCTTCCTGAGCGGTATGACGGCTGCGTGGTCGCATGGTGTTTATACTTGCGTACTATTGTTTGTAGAGATTAACGTGGTACCTTCAGGCGTTTGGAAATTGCTCCCAAGGATGAACCAGACTTGTGGAGGTCTACAAAAAAAAATTCTGAGGTCTTGGCTGATTTCTTTTGATTTTCCCATGATGTCAAGCAAAGAGGCACTGCGTTTTAAGGTAGGCCTTGAAATACATCCACAGGTACACCTCCAATTGACTCAAATGATGTCAATTAGCCTATCAGAAGCTTCAAAAGCCATGACATCATTTTCTGGAATTTTCCAAGCTGTTTAAAGGCACCGTCAACTTAGTGTATGTAAACTTCTGACCCACTGGAATTGTGATACAGTGAATTATAAGTGAAATAATCTGTCTGTAAACAATTGTTGGAAAAATTACTTGTAATGCACAAAGTAGATGTCCTAACCAACTTGCTAAAATTATAGTTTGTTAATAAGAAATGTGTGGAGTGGTTGAAAAACGAGTTTTAATGACTAAGTGTATGTAAACTTCCGACTTCAACTGTAAACATACACCTTATGGAACAACAGGGACTGTGAGTGCTTTAATATGTTTGGACCCCAGGAAGAGTAGCTGCTGCCTTGGCAATAACCAACCTAATAAATGCTACCTAATTAAAACAAAATACAAATACAGTACGTGATGAGGCAAAAAGGGTCAATGCAGATAGTCCGGGTAGCTATTTAGCAGTGTGTGTGTGTGTGTGTGTGTGTGTGTGTAAGGTCACGCATGTGTGTGCAACATGACCGTAGCATTGTGTTAGTAGAGTGACTGTTTAGTATGCAAGCTAAGCGGACCTGCCACCACTGCTAACCATTACTGGAAGCACATTTTTCTGATGGCACATGTCAATACTGTCTGCATTTCCCAACACACACACACTCTAGCTAGTTGCTTTATTGTGATAAATTGTGTACTCAATGTATTGACTACTAATTTGAAAGGAAATGCTACGGAAAATGTTATTGATGACATAGACAACTCAACAGTCATTATGTTTATTGAACTCCATGGAGAAAATAAATATGAAACTGTCTTCAGATGATTGATCAATCTATAGGAATGGTCAAAATAACAGTCTTACCCAATCCAGTTTCCTGTGCCGTCCCACTGGGCACACACTGGTTGAATTAACGTTGTTCCCACTTCATTTCAACAAAATGACGTTGAACCAAGGTGGAATAGACGTTGAATTGAGGTCTGTGCCCAGTGGGTTGTGGTGGTTTCTACCAAGGTGCAAGATCACCATCTAAAGGCCATTGAAATATTTTAACAATATATCTGAATGAACATGTTTCACACATGTTGTGAAATGTGATCTTGAATCTATTTCCTAGTATTTCTATTGGAGTAATTGGAGCTTGGTTGAAAGGTATGTGCTGTCTGGGATCCTTGGGATGTCCCTACCCCATTGAAGTTGACATGTAAAATGGTTAAGGTAAGGGTTAATGTTAGGGTTAGATAAAGGTTGTGGTTATGGTTAGGGTAAGGGTAAGGATAAGGGTAGGGGTTAAGGTTAAAGTTTAGGGTAGGGACGTCCAAGGATCCCGGATAGCACTGACCTTGGATGAAATGTGTCATACATTACAAACAAGTGCTAGGCTTTTTTTAAGGATACGTGTACATGTGTAGCCAACAAGACGGAAAAGACCTTGAAGGGAAAATTACCCAAAATATAAAAACAAGTTTTTAGTTTGTTTTTGAGTCTACGTTCTCCACCATATGTTGAGTAGATACTCCAATATGCATTATCAGAAATCTGCTTGCCTCAATATAATGGCACTATTGATGGAATTACGGTAGTCAATGAATACACAGTAAAGATGTCATGTTGGGGTTTGCTCATTGCTACAGTTAATAATATCCAAATTAGTAATATAAATGAAAGATGATGAAGATGATCCTCTAATGATCCACCATTTCCTCTCTTGTTGCAGTTCCATGTCACCATTCAGTATTGAGAGCATACGCCGCCCCCGGAGGTCAGAGTCGCCCGACTCCAAGAAGAGACGCATCCACAGGTGTGACTTTGAGGGCTGCAATAAGGTCTACACCAAGAGCTCCCATCTAAAAGCACACCGGAGGACGCACACTGGTCAGTGGCTTCACCAACACATTACAGTTCTCTTCATCAATTAAAGGCTAGGTCTCTTCCTGAATAATAATGTATTCCGTAGCGCTAATATGCATGGAAAGTCAATACACATGGAAGATGCTTCACAAAAGCTTTAAACACAACAAGCAACCTGGACTTAGGGATAGACGGTACATAGTATAAGTAAATCCGGGAGACTCCAATTAGTACGATATGTTATGTTTCGTATGGTATGTATTCATTTGTGGATGTCCATTATCCATTTCGTATGATACAGTATGTTATGAATTACAATTCAGATGATATGTTACAAATTGCAATTTGTACAAGATTTTACGAATTGCAATTCATACAATACGTTAAGAATTTGCTAAATGTGTGATATGTTACGAATTCCAATTTGTTGTTGCTAACGTTAGCTAGGTGGCTAATGCTAATGTTAGTTAGGTGGCTAAGGTTAAGGGTTAGGGTTACGGTTACGGGTTAAGTTTAGGCTTAAGGTTAGGGTTAAAGTTAGGTTTATGAGTTAGGTTAAAGGGCTATGGTTAGGGTTAGCTAAGATGCTAAGTACTTGCAAAATAGCTAAAAAGTAGTAAGTAGTTGCAAAGTTCCTAATTAGCTAAAATGCTAAAGTTGTCCGTGATGAGATTCGAACATGCAAACATTTGGTTGCTAGTCGTTCACATTATACTCCTGCACATCCACTCCAACCACCCTACTTTTATTGTTTTTGCCTTAAGTAACCTTCTGTGTTATGTAACCATACCAAACATAACATGTCATACTAATTGGAGTGTCCCGGATTTACATATACTATGATAAGTGTAGTCTATGAGAGCACCTGATGTGTGTCTGACGAACTGCGGCTTCTCTTGCTGTTTCAACATGCATAATCAGCTTGCCCAACGACTTGACTTTGAGCCATTCAGAGAGCATGAAAGAAGCAACAATGAGAAGGAGAAAAGAGGGTACTTTTTCTATACTGGTAACATCGACCCCCTTACATCATCAACCAATTAGTTCATTTACATTACATTTACATTTACGTCATTTAGCAGACGCTCTTATCCAGAGCGACTTACAAATTGGTGCATTCACCTTATGATAGCCAGTGTGACAACCACTTTACCATTTTTTAAATATATTTTTCTAATTTTTCAATAGTTTTTTAGAGTATATTTTTAATCTTCATTTGTATTATATATATTGTTTTTGTTATTTTATTTGTTATTAGTGTTTTTTTTCACTTTTTTATTTATTTGATTTCTAATTATCATTATTATTTTTTTATTTTTTTGTGGGGGTGGGGTAGAATGATTACTTTTATACTATCGCAGGTATTCCTTAAAGAGGTAGGGTTTCAAGTGTCTCTGGAAGGTGGTCAGTGACTCTGCTGTCCTGGCGTCGTGAGGGAGCTTGTTCCACCATTGGGGTGCCAGAGCAGCGAACAGTTTTGACTGGGCTGAGCGGGAACTGTGCTTCTGCAGAGGTAGGGGGACCAGCAGGCCAGAGGTGGAAGAACGCAATAACCTCGTTTGGGTGTAGGGACTGATCAGAGCCTGAAGGTAAGGAGGTGCCGTTCCCCTGACAGCTCCGTAGGAAAGCACTATGGTCTTGTAGCAGATGCGAGCTTCAACTGGAACCCAGTGGAGTGTGCGGAGGAGCGGGGTGACGTAAGAGAACTTGGGAAGGTTGAACACCAGACGGGCTGCAGCGTTTTGGATGAGTTGTAGGGGTTTAATGGCACAGGCAGGGAGTCCAGCCAACAGCGAGTTGCAGTAATCCAGACGGGAGATGACAAGTGCCAGGATTATGACCTCTGCCGCTTCCTGTGTAAGGTAGGGTCGTACTCTGCGAATGTTGTAGAGCATGAACCTACAGGATCGGGTCACCGCTTTGATGTTAGCGGAGAACGACAGGGTGTTGACCAGGGTCACACCAAGGTTCTTTGCACTCTGGGAGGAGGACACAACGGAGTTGTCAACCATGATGGCGAGATCATGGAGCGGGCAGTCCATCCCCGGGAGGAAAAGCAGCTCCGTCTTGCCGAGGTTCAGCTTGAGGTGGTGATCCGACATCCACACTGACATGTCTGCCAGACATGCAGAGATGCGATTCGCCACCTGGTTATCAGAAGGGGGAAAGGAGAAGATTAGTTGTGTGTCGTCTGCGTAGCAATGATAGGAGAGGCCATGTGAGGATATGACAGAGCCAAGTGACTTGGTGTATAGAGAGAATAGGAGAGGGCCTAGAACTGAGCCCTGGGGGACACCAGTGGTGAGAGCACATGGTGCGGAGACAGATTCTCGCCACGCCACCTGGTAGGAGCGACCTGTCAGGTAGGACGCAATCCAAGAGTGAGCCGCGCCGGAGATGTCCAACTCGGAGAGGGTGGAGAGGAGGATCTGATGGTTCACAGTATCAAAGGCAGCAGATAGGTCTAGAAGGATGAGAGCAGAGGAGAAAGAGTTAGCTTTAGCAGTGCGGAGAGCCTCCGTGACACAGAGAAGAGCAGTCTCAGTTGAATGACCAGTCTTGAAACCTGACTGGTTTGGATCAAGAAGGTCATTCTGAGAGAGATAGCAGGAGAGTTGGCTATAGACGGCACGCTCAAGAGTTTTGAAGAGAAAATAAAGAAGGGATACTGGTCTGTAGTTGTTGACATCGGAGGGATCAAGTGTAGGTTTTTTGAGGAGGGGTGCAACTCTCGCTTTCTTGAAGATGGAAGGGACATAGCCAGCGGTCAAGGATGAGTTGATGAGTGAGGTGAGGTAAGGGAGAAGGTCTCCGGGAATGGTCTGGAGAAGAGAGGAGGGGATAGGGTAGGGCAGTGTGAGCAGATTTCATCTGGAGAGAGAGGGGAGAAAGAAGTCAAAGCATAGGGTAGGACAGTGTGAGCAGGACCAGCGGTGTCATTTGACTTAATAAATGAGGATCGGATCTCGTCAACCTAGTAGACAATTAGTAGGCAATGCCTACTCATAATTGGTTGAAATCACACAATGCACACCGATGATGTCATTGGAAACACTTATGTTCCTCTATCTTTTTTACTACAAAACATAGAAATGCGACAATTTCACATATGTTGATGTTGGGGTGGTGCTGGAGATGATAAAGATGAAGTTGAAAAATTTAGAAATGTAACTTTAACTAAAACAATACATCTGCAAGTTTTTTCTAGAGCAATTCCTAGTTACATATTGCACATCTAGCTAAGGAGTTTTGTGCATGAAGGAGCATTATTTTTAGTTTACAAATGTTTTATATTGTAAGTTTGACAACAATGTGCACAAAACTTGTCCATTAGCTAGATAGCTAGCTTGCTAACTGAGTCAGTCAAACGAATGGGATGGTAACCAGCAATAATGCTAAACACTAGCTAAATGCTTCCTCCATAAGCTAGCTATCTAGCCACTGTAGCTAGTAACACACCAAGGATACTGATGGCTAAGGTATTTAGCACCTCTGACAAGCATGTCGGCAGTCAAAATCACCAACTAGTGAAGCAGCTATTCTGCCAAAAGCAGTGCTGGACAGAGTGAGCTCTAGCCAACTTTATTCCATGTTTACGTCAAGTCAGGAACTCGTAAATACGTCCTTCCTACTGGGAAAAATGCACGTGGATGCCCCTCCAACTCAGAATTATGACTAGGAAACTCGGGTATGATCTCGGGACCCCGATCTTTCCCACATGATGAACTCTGACGTCATGCACCACAGAAAATGTCAACAACCATGGCCACAATTTTGTCTGTCAATGGTGAGAATGGCTCTTGTGTTCCTTCCGAGTTCCGAGCATATGAACTCTACAAGTCGTTCCTCCGAAGTAGACAAGTCGTTCCTCCGATTACTCCGACATGACGTGATCATGGCATTATACTGCTAGTGCCAGTTTGCTAGCTTGCTAGCTAGCTAAATCGTTAGCATCATCATTCGGTAGCGCAACATATAAACTAGAAATTTGGCTAGATGGCACTGGCAGTATGGGATAGTGGAGAGTGAATTCAATTATTTCGTCAACATCTTGCTAGCTAGTGGTTATCTAGTTGTGGCCATCTAGCTATCAACAGGGCTTCTAGCTAGCAACATTAACGCAGCTAGCTAACATTGGCTATATAGCAACATGGTCCTACTACGTGCCAATGGAAACAAAGCTTAAGATAGCACCACTACTGCCACCTTCTGGTCTGGAGTATTTTAACAAGTCTATAATGTTTTATTTTATTTTGTTATGACAGATTATGAAGGCTTTTGTTTTGTTTAATACTTTGTGAATGAACTGTTAGCTACAAATATATATTTTTAAATGTTATTAGATTTTAATTTTTGTAATTGTCACATGCTTTGTAAACTAACAGTGGAATGCTTACTTACAGGTCATTATCCAACAATGCAGAGTTAAAGATAAAACATGTAATAAACAAATACAAATAGTGACACAAGGCATAAGTGTGAATAAGTGAATAACGAATAACAATAACTAGTAAAAGTAACATGGCTATATACAGGGAGTATCAGTACCGAGTCAATGTGTAGGGGTACGAGGTAATTGAGGTAGCTATGTACATATACTGTAGGTTGGGGTAAAGTGACTAGGCAACAGGATAAATAATAGACAGTAGCAGCAGTGTATGTGGTGAGTGTGAAAGTGTGTGTGTGTGTTTGAGTGTGTGTGTGTGGCGTCAGTATACATGTGTGTGCATGTTATGTGTGTGTGGGTGTATGTAGTGTGTGTGTGTATGTGTGTGTCGGGGTGTCAGTGTAAGTATGAGTGAGTGTGTGGGTAGCATCCAGTGTGTGTGCAGAGAGTTAGTGCAAGAGAGTTAGTGCAAAAAAGGGCCAATGCATGTAGTCCGGGTAGCCATTTGATGAGCTATTTAGCAGTCTTGTTTAGCAGTCTTATGGCTTCGTGGTAGAAGCTGTTCAAGGTCCTGTTAGATCCAGACTTGGTGCACTGATACCGCTTGCCGTGCGGTAGCAGAGAGAACAGTCTATGGCTTGGGTGGCTGGATTCGTTGAAAATGTTTTGGCCCTTCCACTGACACAGCCTGGTACAGAGGTCCTGGATGACCGTACTCACCACCCTCTGTAGCGCCTTGCGGTCGGGTGTCTTGCAGTTGCCGTACCAAGCGGTGATGTAGGCAATCAAGTTGCGCACAATGGTGCAGCTGTATAACTTTTTGAGGATCTGAGGGCCCATGCCAAATCTTTTCAGCCTCTTGAGGGGGAAGAGGTGCTGTCGTGCCCTCTTCACAGCTGTGTGGTTGTGTGTGGACCATGTTAATTCCTTATGGATGTGGATACATAGGAACTTGAAGCTCTCGACCTGCTCCACTACAGCCCCATCAATGTGGATGGGGGTGTGCTTGCCTCTCCGTTTCTTGTAGTCCACGATCAGCTCCTTTTGTCTTGCTGACGTTGAGGGAGAAGTTGTTATCCTGGCACCACACTGCCATCTCTGACCTCCTCCTCCGCCATGAACGGTTGATGATCTGAGCTACAGTGACGGGAAAAAAGTATTTGATCCCCTGCTGATGTTGTACGTTTGCCCATTGACAAAGAAATGATCAGTCTATCATTTTAATGGTAGGTTTATTTGAACAGTGAGAGACTGAATAACAACAAAAAAATCCAGAAAAACGCATGTCAAAAATGTTATAAATTGATTTGCATTTTATTGAGGGAAATACGTATTCGACCCCCTCTCAATCAGAAAGATTTCTGGCTCCCAGGTGTCTTTTATACAGGTAACGAGCTGAGATTAGGAGCACACTCTTAAAGGGAGTGCTCCTAATCTCAGCTTGTTACCTGTATAAAAGACACCTGTCCACAGAAGCAATCAATCAATCAGATTCCAAACTCTCCACCATGGCCAAGACCAAAGAGCACTCCAAGGATGTCAGGGACAAGATTGTAGACCTACACATGGCTGGAATGGGCTACTAGACTATCGCCAACCAGCTTGGTGAGAAGGTGACAACAGTTGGTGCGATTATTCGCAAATGGAAGAAACACAAAATAACTGTCAATCTCCCTCTGCCTGGGGCTCCATGCAAGATCTCACCTCGTGGAGTTGCAATGATCATGAGAACGGTGAGGAATCAGCCCAGAACTACACAGGAGGATCTTGTCAATGATCTCAAGGCAGCTGGGACCATAGTCACCAAGAAAACAATTGGTAACACACTACGCCGTGAAGGACAGAAATCCTGCAGCGCCCGCAAGGTCCCCCTGCTCAAGAAAGCACATATACAGGCCCGTCTGAAGTTTGCCAATGAACATCTGAATGATTCAGAGGAGAACTGGGTGAAAGTGTTGTGGTCAGATGGGACCAAAATCGAGCTCTTTGCCTTCAACTCAACTCACCGTGTTTGGAGGAGGAGGAATGCTGCCTATGACCCCAAGAACACCATCCCCACCGTCAAACATGGAGGTGGAAACATTATGCTTTGGGGGTGTTTTTCTGCTAAGGGGACAGGACAACTTCACCGCATCAAAGGGACGATGGACGGGGCCATGTACCGTCACATCTTGGGTGAGAACCTATTTTCCTCAGCCAGGGCATTGAAAATGGGTCGTGGATGGGTATTCCAGCATGACAATGACCCAAAACACACAGCCAAGGCAACAAAGTAGTGGCTCAAGAAGAAGCACATTAAGGTCCTGGAGTGGCCTAGCCAGTCTCCAGACCTTAATCCCATAGAAAATCTGTGGAGGGAGCTGAAGGTTCGAGTTGCCAAACGTCAGGCTCGAAACCTTAATGACTTGGAGAAGATCTGCAAAGAGGAGTGGGACAAAATCCCTCCTGAGATGTGTGCAAACCTGGTAGCCAACTACAAGAAATGTCTGACCTCTGTGATTGCCAACAAGGGTTTTGCCACCAAGTACTAAATCATGTTTTGCAGAGGGGTCAAATACTTATTTCCTTCATTAAAATAGAAAAATCAATTCATAACATTTTTGACATGCGTTTTTCTAGATTTATTTTTTGTTATTCTGTCTCTCACTGTTCAAATAAACCTACCATTAAAATTATAGACTGATCATGTCTTTGTCAGTGGGCAAACGTACAAAATCCGCAGGGGATCAAATACTTTTTCCCTCACTGTATATATAAATGTAAATAAAGTTACTGCTGACATAGTCAGAGCTGCTAAGTACCTTGGCCATCAATATCCTTGGTGTGTTTTTAGCTTAACTGTGGGGTGACACAATTAACTTATTTACAGTTAATTAACCACTGCAAATCTCTTTGTTAGCAAGCACTGTCTCCAAAACTGCAAGCTGTCTCAGTAATGTTTACTTTTTTATGTTTGTGATGTCTCCACTTTCCGTTTTAGAAGAAAAATATCAATCATTAGGCAATACAAAAATGCATGCACATGAATTGTATGTTGCGAAAGTCACTGCTTTACCAAGTCTCTGTTTCTGTCTGTTTGTGTTGACCTGTCCAGGTGAGAAGCCATACAAATGCACCTGGGATGGCTGCACGTGGAAGTTTGCCCGCTCTGACGAGCTGACACGCCACTACCGTAAACACACAGGTGTCAAACCCTTCAAGTGTGCGGACTGTGACCGCAGCTTCTCGCGCTCAGACCACCTGGCCCTGCACCGACGGAGACACATGCTAGTATGATACAGTTGCAGGGTGATGATGTCATCAGAAGGAGCATATACACACACTTACACACACACATCGCCGCCAGGGGAGCAGTGTCTCTCCCTCAATGTGATTCAGCTGGACTGGACACACACCGCCGTCTGTCTGCGAGGCGGTGGGAAGAGCGGAATAAAATGCACAGAAAGGCGTCTGTCTGTCCACAGAGAAAAAAAACAGGGTCAGTTCTGGATCCTCAGTGACTGAGGAGGGTCGGAACTGGAAAATGCTCTTTTATTATCATTTTTGAATTTTGAGTTTTAACGTAAACCTGTCTTTATTCCCAGCACTGTTCTTAGATGGTTTCACTTTGGAGTTTTTCTCGGAAGGAGTTATGCTCTTCTTCGTTCATTTGGACGGGAATCGTAATTGCAACCGTTCTTCTTGGTGTTTTGTTTTGATTATATTGTTCAAAATGGCTGCTTTTCTCGCGTCTATAATGTGAAAGAACTCGGAGGATTTGATGGCTGGATGAATGGATGGAAGGGCTGTGTGCATGTGTGTTTTTGAAGTATAGGGCAAACCTTGGCCAATTGAATAAACAGACACAGATTCTGGTTCGTCCATGGAGAGTATTGTTTCCCAGTTCCTTCCATACAGCAGCTCCCTGCCTCGCTGTGCTTCAGGACAACCGGCAGCAGAGGGCGCCATCCACTCATTGATTGTACCCATAAAAACTGGTTTGAGTGTTCTAGAGTCAGCATTCTAGAATGAGTTCTAGTACCAGTGTTCTAGATTCAGAAGCATCAGAAGCATCCCAGTGGGCCAGTGATATAGAAACTGTAAGGGGCGGAGTTAACTCCAACCCAATGTCAGCAAACCAGCAACTGAGATTAAAGAGTACAGTATATCCACAAACAGAGAGCATCAGCAACCTCACTTCTCGTTCACATCCACGCATATTGCAATACATACAGGTTTAGTATACATGTTTGTTGTTTTTGGTATTTGTTATTTTTTTTCTTCCAATGGTTCTTCTTAGCACACGACTTAACCACATTGCTGTTCATCACCTTAAGCTTCTTTGAAACTTTTTATTTAAAAAAAAAACTTTATTTGTGCATTTTGTGCTCTGATTAGCAATCAGTAAAGTGCAATCTCATTGGGTAAATATAGTTTCAATATCGAGACTTTTATTGTTTCTTGTTCATTATATCTTGCTGTGTATGCCTGCTTTGATCCATTTCACAAATAAAGATCAATCCACACCCCAATGTACAATGAACTTTAAAACAAATCAAATTAACATATCTGGTATGTGAAAACGACTTTGAAGCACCTTACAGATTCACACCTTATATGATGATTCCATAATGTTCAAGGATTTTGTTTTGTATCCCTGCTCTTTACAGTGAAAGGGATTGGCATTGTGATAATTTGTGTGTTAGTAGTCTAGAGCTAACACATCTTGGGTTTAGTTAATAATAATATAATATATGCCATTTAGCAGACGCTTTTATCCAAAGCAACTTACAGTCATGAGTGCATACATTTAGATCAGAGGGCTAACCCACTCGGTTACTTGAGTTCAATAGAAGAGCAATACATTCAGAGGAGGGAAATGTTCTTGTACCCTTGGTCTCGTTGCTGACGTCATACACAAATAAGTCCTCAATCACAGACAGATTTCTACCAGTGCCACTTCTTCGTTTCTACTCTATACTACACATTTCTATATTTCTACAGCACAATGTTCTAGGCAAGCTCACTTATTTTGGTTACCCCCTCCCTTTAAACTGTGTGGAAAATGTCACATTAATGATGGGTGGTTGAGGAGGAACAGGTTTTTCTAAATGTATCTATGACAGACCTACACTCTTAGAAGAAAGTGTTATCTAGAATCTAAAATGGTTCTTCGGCTGTCCCCATAGGAGAACCCTTTGAAAACCCCTTTTTGGTTCCAGGTAAAACCCTTTTGAGTTCCATGTAGAACCCTTTACACAGAGGGTTCTACATGGAACCCAAAAGAGTTCTACCTGGAACCAAAAAAGGTTCTACGTGGAACCAAAAAGGGTTCTCGTATGGGAAAAGCCTAATAAACTTTTGTAACAATTTTTTCTAAGTGTGTACAGTGCCAAAATGAAAAAATTAGGAGAAAAAAAAATGTGGCTCGACTTTCAATTACTTACAGCAATGACATCAACCACTTATATTTTGCATATTGTTTGACATCAACTGCAATTTACCAGTTAAAGACAATTTATCCAGCCGGTTGGAAAGAGATATCTATGGACATACAAATAGCACTACATAAACCTTTCTGAGATACATGAAAGAAATATCGTCAACTTTTGCTATCACAACGAAGTTATCAGATTTTCCTTTTTACGATAATTGGACATAGATCTGACCTTGTTCATCATTATCATAGCTATTCTCAACAGAATCCCACTTATATGATAATTGTATATGTTCAAAGTATTTTTGTAGTGCAGTACATAGAAATTAGAGTATGCTGAATGCTTACAGTTTCAGGAGCTCATTTCAGAAGGCCAGTAAGTTAAGATTTTGTCGAGTCAAGTGCTTATGGACAACGTTTTTGAGATTGCAGCATATGCTTAGTGATTTAATAACACACGCATACACCAGTGGTACTGTACTATAATTCAAAACCACATCCTTACCTGAACAAAAAAATATTTTGCAGAAATATATTATGCAGAATTCGTCTCTCTCCCTTTTGGTTTGCTGAAGTATTATAATATATGTCATATTATGTTGTTATATGTTGTTTGTGTACATGTGAATATTTCATTGGCCTTTTTTGGCTCAATCATATCATCAGCACCTTGTTTGTTATGAAGTATAATTTTACAATGATTTAATTGATGAAGTCCATTTAGACATAGTCATAATTCTCAACACATTTTATTATTCTTATACTGTATTTTTCTGAAATGAGGGGCACTTCATCTTGCATATAACAATTTTCTGTAAAAATATATATATATTTGAAATGTTGTAATATATGTGATAGTGGAAATACAAATTATAACTCAGTTCTACAGCCTGTATATACATTTGAAAATAGGGCTTTTGATTATTAGATACAAGGAAATACATTTATACATGTAAAATATTTTTCAGAAATGCTAATTTATCTGATTTGATATACAGTAAGATGGGGCTATTGATTCTAAACTGTTTTGTTATCTAAAATACTCATATAAATGATCAAATCGGATGTCAGAAATGTGCATTTTGGTTTGTGATTTTCTTCTTTCTCAAAACAAGAGAACGTTTTCATATAAATATGGTCAATATGATAATTGCTTTTATAAATTGATCAAACTTTAATATGTCATTCTCCACCCAACCATGTTGAGTTGAAGAATTTTACAATTACAAGTACAGATTCATATCAACAATATATTAAACTATTTTATTCCGTTTTCTTTTTGTGTTGAAAGGTTTTCATTCACATTAGCATCGTTTATCCAAATTTTACATATATTTTCTTTAAATTTATCTTCACTTGAAAGTAATAACTAATATTTTGCATGTGTACACAGAGGCTTATTGTATGCATGCATTACCACTCCCTTTTGGCATAATCAAAACTTTTTACGAGCTTAATTCTTTAACGGTAAGCAGGGTCAATGTTATGCAATAATGATTAGTGCCTCCTATCACAGCGAATCTCAGAAAAGCATAAACATAAACTATTTCACATCTAACACGTATCATATACATTCAAATATAGACCTTTGAATTGATACTAAGACAGAGACGTATTTGTAAAAAATGAAAGCCATCAACTCTGAGACCATTTTGCAAAAACATGACTCCCATTTTTCAGTTTATTTTCAATGCACTGAGCCTTACCCCATCGTTTCAATACAGTATCCTCAAATATAAGCTTTTTACATGCTGTATGTATGTCTCATGGAAGCTCCATATGATTTGTATGGATGTATTTACAATACTAACTTCACTTAGAGAATTTAATTATTTTATCGTTATCGTATCATTTGGGTTTTGACCTCTCCGATCCTGGTCATTGGTGCAACTACTTAGCTTTTTTCATAATCAGCCAAACCATATTGCAGTATGCGAAATCACAGAAGAGTGAGAGACATTTGAATTACCTGATTTTACACAGTGTTGAATTTATTGCGGTTCGCAGGGAAAGCTCTATTGAATATGTAAAGGCCTGAATACCAACCCTTGGAGAGCTCCCTTTGAAATAATTCTGATTACACTTCTGTATCCGTTCAATATTTATTTTATTTCTGTATCAATTCTGTGTTTGTTTTATCTCTGTTTTTGAAGAATTACATAGTGATGCCAATGCCTTTGTTTCAAGTTTACTGCTATTGCGTACAGTAATTGTTGTTCCTGTATTCATGTAAAGTGACTGTATTGTAAATGTATTCAGAGCATTTCATTCTTACCGTAAAATTGTGATATGCCCCACAATGATTCAAAGGGAGTCCCTAGCTCAAGGAATTCTGGGAACCAATTTGGAATCCCAATGTTTTTCAAAGGTCGATAGAACAAGTGTTTTTCTTCTTCTTTTCTTCTGTTCTTTCTTTCTGTTTTTCAAAAGTTGTCTAAATATTCTGTCAATGCCTTTAGCTTTTTTCTCTGTATTTTTCATATGGATGGAGCTGTGAAATTAAATTAAACTGAGTTGAAACATATACATGTACATGAATGGAGGCATGAAGGTTAATAAAGTTGCATTTTGTATTTAACATGCTCGTACCAGAACTCATTTAGACTGTGTTGTCGCTGGTATGTGGTTTTGGTTTCACTAACATATTTGAGTGCTATACTCACATTCACTGGCATTCAGGAACCTAAGCTTATGTCCTGGAATGTAATGATAAGATGGGCCATGATCTTTGGCGGGCATTCAATCATCTATATCAAGTGTCTATACTGTAAGTGCACTTTGCTAGGCTTTGTTATGCCACTACAAACAACATCTATGAAAACATGCGTTTTCAGACAGTAAAATCAAGCTAATTAAAATTTTCCCCTATACTTATCAGTGTATGCATCCCGTAGCATTATCAATGATATAAGGTGGTTTTCATGAAAGCTTCCAAAACAATTAGTTTTCCCTGATCACTCCACATACTGAAATACCCCAGTACCATCTCATTCACTATGACTCATCACAATCACTCGGCTGCCACTTTTCCAGAGTAATCAAAACAGTTTAAATCAGTCACTCCTCTGGTTTGGTTTGCACAACAACAACAACAACCTTGAGCCAATTGCTTTTCTATGGGAGTCATATGTCGATGGACAATGGACATGATCAATGTCTATCTGTCAAATATGTGACATGTTGAAGTAGAACCCAGGAGGAGAGAAGAGAGCCAGACAAGGAACCAGTGGTTTAGGAAAAAACGTAAATACATTACTGGAAAACGTTCAACAGGAGGTACAAAGTAAAACTGGGAAAATAACTAATACTAAGACTCAAACTCTCTCAGGAGACACCGCACACGGCAAACAAATTAAGCTTCTGCAAAGGATTACAGAAAACACACATCTCTTAAAAGGGAATCATAATTAGTAATAGAAAACACCTGAGTGTCATAATAGTCTCTAGGGGGTCTCTGCCACCCTCTGGTGACAGGTGGAACCATGACAATATCCCCCCTTCTAGGAGCAGCGCCAGCTGCAAAGCCAGGGCGACCACCACGTAGTTGGTTGAAGTCCCGAACAAGTCCCGGGTCCAGGATGTCCCGGGCAGGCACTGGTTCTTACCAGCTTGAGACGGGAGATGTGGAAGGATGGACAGACTCTCAATGGCCTGGGGAGCTGGAGACGATAGGTGACCGGGTTGATGCGACTCAGGATCTTGAATGGTCCTACGTAGTGCGGGGCGAGCTTCTGAGAGCCCACTTTTAAGGGGAGATCAAGGGTGGACAGCCACACCTATTGACCCGGTCGGAGGAGTCTAAGGGGCCTTCGGTGTTGTTGTCAGACAGAGGAGGGAAGCAAGGAGGATCGCGCTCTGGTCCAGGTGCGGCGACATCGTCAACTGAACGCCTCTGCTGAGGGCACCCCCACTTCGGCCTCTTGTTCAGGAAATGGGGTGGGGGCGGCCAACCCGGACTGACACTCGAATGAAGAAAGTCCCGTGGACGAGTTCGGCAGTGTGTTGTGAGCATATTCGGCCCAGACGGGTAACTTGCTCCAGTTAGTGGCCTGAGTGGAGATAAAACAGCGGAGGGCAACTTGTGTAGGGTGATGAAATTGGCTGCCTTGGAGAACTGATCGACGACAACCAGGATAGTGGTCAGCCCTTGGGATGGAGATAACCCAGCCGATCACTGTCGTGAGGACTTGCTTTGGGCACAGGTGGACTAGGCCGTAATGAAGGATCTCACATCCTCAATCATGTTGGGGCACCAGAATTTCAGCCTTAGGAACTCCAGTGTCCGATTACCCCCTGGATGCCCAGCTAATTTAGAGGAGTGTCATCATAGTAGTACTTGAGAGCAGGCTGAGCGTGGAACATAAAGTCTGTTAGCGGGTCCCCACCGGGGTCAGGTTCTCGGGTCTGGGCTTGTCGGACCGTGTTGTCAATAACCCATACCACGGAGGCCACAATGCGGTAGCTGGGGTTGATGGGCTTGGGTTCCTTCACCTCGTTAGAGACATAGTGTTGTCGGAATAGGGTGTCTGTTTTCTGGTTCTTGGGCGATCGGCTAGCAGTAAGTTGAATCTGTTAAAAAACAAAGCCCACCTAGCCTGGCAAGCGTTTAACATATTGGCTTCTTGGATGGAGACCAAGTTCTTGTGGTCCGTCCAGATCACAAAGGGATGAGGTTCCCCCTCCAACCAGTGTCTCCACTCCTCAAGAGCCCACTTAATTTCCAAGAGCTCTTGATTGCCTACATCGTAGTTGCGTTCCGCTGGCAAGAACCGCTTGGAGAGAAAGGCACATGGGTGCAGTTTCTTGTCCCCCTCATTCCGCTGTCTAAGGACCGCCCCTGCTCCGGTGTCCGATTCGTCCACCTCAACCTTGAAGGGAAGAGCAGGATCAGGATGAACGAGAATGGGTCCGGAGGTAAAACGTCCCTTGAGCTCCTCGAATGCCCTGTCAGCCTCGGGGGTCCAGCAAAAACGGGTCTGGGATTTGTGGGTTAGGGCCATGAGAGGCGCTGCCACCACACCAAAGTTTCTTATAAAACATCATAAATAATTGGCAAACCTGAGGAACCCTTAATCTTTACGGAGTCCATTTGGATGCTGGCGGTAGAGATAATGCGGTCCAGGAATGAGACTTGGGATATATGGAACTCGGGAGCAGTGACCAAAAGAAAGTTAAGAGCCTCTGAGTGGTTCACCCCGACCTGCAGATGAATGGGCTTGGTCTGATATTCCACCTGGCCTTAGCCGATGGGGCATCCATCGAGAGCTTGAATCTGCAGAGCGATGGGGGCATTTCACACAGGGGATTAGTAGTTATCTGGCGAGGTCCTGATGGATGAAATTATCCGCGGCCCCTGAGTCCACGAAGGCTTGGATTTGGTGCTGACGGTTGTCCCAGTGGAGGGTCGCGGTTAGTGACAGACGGTGACTGGGTAGCCCGGGAGTCACTGCACAGCTAGTCAGGGTCTCCCCTTGTCCAGGTGAGCCCCGGTGTTCCCGTCAGCTCTGGACATGTAGAACGGAGATGGCCGAGACCTCCGCAGTAGAGGCAGCAGCCTTTGCGCATGTGACTGTAGCGTTCCTGTGGGCTCAGACGTGTGCGTCCCAGCTGTATGGCCTCCTCAGTGCTTGGCTCGGGGGGCTTGGGGTACTCGGGGAACTGGGATACTGGGGTGCTGTCTCACTCGTTCTTGGATGCTGTTGTTGATCTTGATTTCCAATATAATCAGGGACTCGAGGTCCTCCCCCAGTTTCCGAGAGGCCAGTTCATCCTTGATAGAGTTAGACAGCCCCTGGTGGAAAGTCTCTGTAATCCACTCACTCTCGGCGGCAAGGGTGGGGAAATCAATGGCGAAGTCGGCCTGATCTGGCCCTTGGCGGAGGTGCAATAGCCAGATCGACGCTTCTTGTCCACCCACTCGGTGGTCAAAGACTCGTCGCAACTCCGAAGTGAAGGCTGATATGAAGCTGCAGGATGGTGGCTGCTGTTCCCACACTGCCGTTGCCCACACCAGGGCTTTGCCCGTGAGTAGAGAGATGATGTAGGTGATCTTGGCCCGGGTGGCCGTTATACCGCTCGGGGGCTGGGAGCTTGGGTTCCCGGTGCAGGTTCCCTGGGGGATCTACGGTGACAACTGGAGCACTGGGTGCTGAGACTTGGGCAGTGGCTCCTCCTGGGTTGGGGGAGTGCAGTGGCTGGAGGGAGTTGGTAAGTGCCCGGAAAGTCTTTAATATTGGGGAGAGTTGTTCTTGCTGCCGCCTCAGAAGTGCTCCGTGGTGGGTTATAATGTTCTTGAGCTGGTCGATCTCTGCTGGATCCATGTTGGAGGCAGATTCTTGCTGTGACATGGTAAGGTAGAACCCATGAGCAGAGAAGAGAACCAGACGAGGAACCAGTGGTTTAGGAAAAAAGTAAATACTTTACTGGAAAACGTTCAACAGAAGGTACAAAGTAAAACTGGGAAAATAACAAACACTAAGACTCTAACTCACTCAGGAGACAACGCACACGGCAAACAAATCAAGCTTCTGCAAAGGATAACAGAAAACCCACCTCTCTTAGGGCGGCAGGTAGCTTAGTGGTTAAGAGCATAGTGCCAGTAACCGAAAGGTCGCTGGTTCTAATCCCCGAGCCGACTAGGTGAAAAATCAGTCAATGTGCCCTTGAGCAAGGCACTTAACCCTAATTGCTCTGGATAAGAGTGTCTGCTAAATGACTAAAAATGTAAAAATAATTAGTCATAGAAAACACCTGTGTCATAATAGTCTCTAGTGTGGTGACAGGTGGAACCATGACAGGTCTCTGGTGACAGGTAGAATCATGACAAAATATACACGCTGTCCAACTCTTTATGTATAAAACTCATACATTAGCCAGCCTCACTAACTTATTGGTTCCAAAAACCTTTTGGGGTGCCGCAACAAAATTATAGGGGAATTAGTTACAATCAGTCACCATTCTGGAAATACTATTGGCCAATTAGAATATAATTTCTAGATTATATTAACTCAATCACAATTGGCTTTATTTAGTTACACATTTTAGATGTGGACAGTTCAGGGATATTTTATTTTCCCCTCCTGATAAGAAATTACCATACTGTATTAAGACAATGTCACAATCGTTTACAGACGGGACGGACCAAGGCGCAGCGTGATATGCATACATGTTTATTAACGAATAAACACAACGACAAAACAATAAAGAAACGATACGTGAAGTCCAAGGCAGCACAACACAACATACCTTAACATGGAACAAGATCCCACAACTAACTAGTGCCAAAAGGCTGCCTAAGTATGGTCCCCATTCAGAGACAACGAGCGACAGCTGCCTCTGATTGGGAACCACACCAGCCAACATAGAAATAGACATACTAGATACTCAACATAGAAATATACAACATAGAACATACACACCCTGACTCAACACATACAAGTCCCCTGAGTCAGGGCGTGACAGTACCCCCCCAAAGGTGCGGACTCCGACCGCGCCACATAAACATAACAGGGTAGGGGCTGGGTGGGCATTCCACCTCGGAGGCGGATCGGGCTCCGGGCGTGACCACCACTTACTCTCCACCTCCCTGTTGCGCCCCTGGTCTGGTCTGGACCTCGGCGCGCTGCTTCCCCTCTCCTTCCTCCCACGAAGTACCAAGCCCTGTCTGGACCCTGGTGTGGGAGACCCCGAACCTGGAGAGGGGCTGACGTCTGGGTCTGGACTGGAACCGCTGACTGGAGCTGGAACCGACGACGGTGGAGCGAACTGCTCTGGCTCCGGAGTGGAGCCGCTGACCGGAGCTGGATCCGGCACCGGTGGAGCGGACTGCTCTGGCTCCGGAGTGGATCCGCTGACCGGAGCTGGACTGGACCCCGGTGGAGCGGATTGCTCTGGCTCCGGAGTGGAGCAGCTAACCGGAGCTGGATCAGGCACCGGTGGAGCGGACTGCTCTGGCTCCGGAGTGGAGCAGCTGACCGGTGCCGGAACAGGCACCGGTGGGACAGGCACGGGCCGTGCCGGACTGGACACACGCACCACTGGCTTGGTGCGAGGAGCAGGAACAGGCCGGACCGGGCTGGTGACGCGCACCACTGGCTTGGTGCGAGGGGCAGGAACAGGCCGGGCCGGGCTGGTGACGCGCACCACTGGTTTGGTGCGAGGGTCAGGAACAGGCCGGACCGGGCTGGCGACGCGCATCACTGGCTTGGTGCAAGGGGCAGGAACAGGCCGGGCCGGGCTGGCGATGCACACCACTGGTTTGGTGCAAGGGGCAGGAACAGGCCGGGCCGGGCTGGCGACGCGCACCACTGGTTTGGTGCGAGGGACAGGAACAGGCCGGGCCGGGCTGGCGACGCGCACCACTGGCTTGGTGCGAGGGACAGGAACAGGCCGGACCGGGCTGGCGACGCGCACCACTGGTTTGGTGCGAGGGACAGGAACAGGCCGGACCGGGCTGGCGACGCGCACCACTGGCTTGATGCGAGGAGCAGGAACGGGCCGGACCGTACTGGGAACACACACCACTGGCTTAGTGCGGGGAGCAGGAACGGGTCGGGCCGTACTGGGAACACACACCACTGTCTTGGTGCGAGGAGCGGGACTGGGTTCCTTTATAAACCCCCGCTCCTTCTTCTGCCTAACCAGCTCCTCTCGCCGTGCCTCTACACCTTCCTTCTCCCTTTTTGCCTCCTGTAGCTCCTCCCTCTGACCGAATAACTCCTGCTCCCTCTGAACCAATAGCCCCCGTAACATGGTGGCCTCCTCTCCTAACCTGCAGATCCGCCCTTTAACGGCCTCCTGCTGCCTCGTCGTCCACACCGTGTGCCCCCCCAAAAAATTATCTTGGGGTTGCCTCTCGGGTCTCCGTCGTCGGCACGGTTGGCGCCATTTCTCCTCTCCTGCCTGGGCATTTACCTTCGCCCATGGCCCTTTCCCCGCGAATATCTCCTCGCTCTTCCTGGGCACGCTGCTTGGTCCTCGTTTGGTGGGATCTTCTGTCTCGATCGTTTACAGATCGGACAGACCAAGGCGCAGCGTGATATGCATACATGTTTATTAACGAATAAACACAACGACAAAAAAATAAACAAACGATACGTGACGTCCAAGGCAGCACAACACAACATACTTTAACACGGAACAAGATCCCACAACTAACTAGTGCCAAAAGGCTGCCTAAGTATTGACCCCAATCAGAGACAACGAGCGACAGCTGCCTCTGATTGGAAACCACACCGGCCAACATAGAAATAGACATACTAGATACACAACATAGAAATATACAACATAGAACATACACACCCTGACTCAACATATACAAGTCCCCTGAGTCAGGGCGTGACAGACAAGTTGTTGTAAATTGGATTACATAAATTGTAAATGAAAAAGTAAGTACACCAACATGAGTTTTCCATAAAATGTGTAAGGTAAATTGCTGTGGTAAATGAGGATATACTTTATTTCAGTTGTACAGAATGATTGTCAATTAGTTAAATCTGTGCTGAGTCTGCTCAATGAGTATGTTTAATTTCTACAGAAGATAATACCCTGTAGAGGGCGAAAATGTCTTGGAAGATTTTGGGAGACAGCAGGATTAAAAGTTAACATCGACATCAACTTTAAAGCCATCATGCAGTCTTTGTATTACAAAATATATTTTTTATAATTTCTTTCCCTGAAAAGCTCAGTTCCGACTGTGTGGGTGTGGGGATACAAATTTGAACATATTTACATATACAGCCCAGATTGGCTGATAGAATCCTCTAGAGCCCACCCCTTACCTCTTCAAAAAATAAATAAATAAAGGCACATGGTATTCAACCTGTTTGTTGGACCCTGAAAGCGACAAACTTCCACAGGTGTGTAGGCTACTTTGTTTTGTCATCAAAATAAAAGGCATACATCACACATTTTAATTTGCTATGTCATTGTTGTACTATTTTCAATAGGTCACCAGAAGATGCAGGACCAGAACAGCCTGTTTGCATGGTGGACCATCCTGGCCAATACCCTGTCTGCCATCTATTCATTACAGAATGCCATGATTATCTGCAGGGCAGACTATAGGCCTCTGCGTCTCAGAGGCCAAACACAGTAAGTAATACCCATCTCAGAGGCCCATGGTATAATCTTCAGTATCATTACAAAGTCTATTTCATCATTTTGCGAAATACACTTTGTGATGATGCTGGAGATTTTAATAACTTATTTACATTTTTCTAATGAGTAAACACTTTTGAATTACACATTTCTGAAAGGTTTTCTGTTGTTGAAAGTAAATAAAGAAACCAGCCTACAATCATAAATTATCTTGTCAGTTGTTTACATAACATAATAAACAAATGGTAAATAAGGTTATAATGAAAGTCAAAATCATGGCATGTTTTCAAGTTATTGTTTTACAACTCAAGCTCTGAAAGGTATTACTCATAGTAAAATGTATTTCTATTCTGATCCTTACAAAATAAAGAACACCTGTTTTAGTGACTGATGGTACTTCTAAAAAAAGTATTTTGAATTTTCAGTGATCAGACACTTTCTTATCTGGATAGTAAATTAAACACATATCTGCACCAAATCAAACTCCATGAAGCATTGAGTCTTATATGTGATAAGGAAAGACATACACAAGTAATATAATATGAATAAAACAATAACTTTATTGAAAGAATAAGGTTAGGGGAATACATTGTCTCATTCAAACCTGAAAACAAAGTGCAAGTTAGGGCCTACATCACTATCATAACAATAACATCATTCACAACCGCTTGCCCTAACATTCAGGTGCCACACAAGCAAACCACGTCATACTCTCCTTTCTATCTTTCTTGTAACAAAGCCAAACATTTCAAGTGTAGTCCTCAAGTACATTGAAGTTTCACTCTTTCTTTTCTGACAATAAGGCAAATGTTAGCTGGGTCTTCGATCTGTTTGTGCTATAAAAACAACTCCTATGTATAGCCAACTCCTATGGTAACATGGCATGACAACTATTATGCATTAGGAGCACAAACAGATCTGGGACCAGGCTAGAGGCTCTACCTTCTCTCCAAAACTCTTTAGCCAACTCTCTTGCTATCTCTCTCAGAATGACCTTCTTGATCCAAACCAGTCAGTTTTCAAGACTGGTCATTCAACTGAGACTGCTCTTCTCTGTGTCACGGAGGCTCTCCGCACTGCTAAAGCTAACTCTTTCTCCTCTGCTCTCATCCTTCTAGACCTATCTGCTGCCTTTGATACTGTGAACCATCAGATCCTCCTCTCCACCCTCTCCGAGTTGGGCATCTCCGGCGCGGCTCACTCTTGGATTGCGTCCTACCTGACAGGCCACTCCTACCAGGTGTCATGAAGATGTTCTGTGTCTGCACCATGTCCTCTCATGACTGGTGTCCACCAGGGGTCGGTTCTAGGCCCTCTCCTCTTCTCCCTATACACCAAGTCACTCGGCTCCGTTGTATCCTCACATGGTCTCTCTTATCATTGTTATGCGAATGACACTCAACTACTATTCTCCATCCACCCTTCTGACACCCAGGTGGCGAAACGCATTTCTGAGTGCCTGGCAGATATCTCACCTTAGATGTTGGCCCACCACCTCAAGCTCAACATCAACTAGACTGAGCTGCTCTTCCTCCCAGGGATTGCTTGCCAGCTCAAAGACCTCTCCATCACGGTTGACAACTTCACAGTGTCCCCTTCCCAGAGTGCAAAGAACCTTAGCTTGACCCTGGACAACATCCTGTCGTTTTCTGCAAACATCAAAGCAGTGACTCACTACTGAAGGTTAATGCTCTACAACGACCCTACCTCAAACAGGAAGTGACGCAGGTCCTAATCCAGACACTTGTCATCTCCCATCTGGACTACTGCAACTCACTGATGACTGGGCTCCCCGCTTGTACCATCAAACCCCTGTAACTTATCCAGAATGCTGCAGACCGCCTGGTGTTCAACCTTCACAAGTTCTCCCATGTCACCCCACACCTCCACACACTCCACTGGCTTCCAGTCGAAGCTCGCATCAACAACAAGATGTGATCTGATGAAGCGGACACTAAGCGACAGGACTGTTTCGCTAGCACAGACTGGAATATGTTCCGGGATTCATCCGACGGCATTGAGGAGTTTACCACATCAGTCACCGGCTTCATTAATAAGTGCATTGACAATGTTGTCCCCACAGTGATCATACATATATACTGTATCCCAACCAGAAACAATGGATTACAGGCAACATCTGCACTTAATAAAACGCTAGAGCTGCCGCTTTCAAGGAACAGGACATTAATCCGGACACTGATAAGCAATCCCGCTACGCCCTCCGAACAACTATCAAACAGGCAAAGCTTCAAAGAAGTTCGGCTTATGTGGCAGGGCTTGCAAACTGTCACGGATTACAAAGGGAAACCCAGCAGAGAGCTGCCCAGTGACGGGAGCCTACCACACAAGCTAAATGCCTTCTATGCTCACTTTGAGGCAAGCAACACTAAACCATGTTTGAGAGCACCAGCTGTCTGGATGACTGTATGATCACGCTCTCTGTAGCCGATGTGAGTAAGACCTTTAAAGAGGTTAACATTCACAAGGCCACAGGGCCAGATGGATTATCAGGACACATACTCATGCGCTGACCAGATGGCAAGTGTCTTCACTGACATTTTCAAACTCTCTCTGACCCAGTCTGTAATACCTATATGTTTACAGCAAACCACCATAATCCCTGTGCCTAAGAAAGCCAAGGTAACCTGTCTCAATCTCACATCTGTAGCCATTAAATGCTTTGAAAAGCTGGTCATGCCTCACATCAACACCATCATCCCAGAAACCCTTGACCCACTCCAATTCGCATACCGCCCCAACAGATCCACAGATGATGTAATCTCCATTGCACTCCACACGGCCCTTTCCCACCTGGATAAAATGTAAACCTACGTGAGAATGCTGTTGACTACAGCTCAGCATTCAACACTATAATGCCCTCCAAGCTCATCACTAAGCTAAGGACCCTGGGACTGAACACATCCCTCTGCACCTGGTTCCTGGACTTCCTGACGGGCCATCCCCAGGTGGTGAGGGTAGGCAACAACACTTCCGCCATGCTGACCATCAACACAGTGGCCCCTCAGGAGTGCGTGCTCAGTCACATCCTGTAATCCCTGTTCATCGACGACTGCATGGCCACGCACGACTCCAACACCAACGTTAAAGTTTGAAAATGACACGACAGTGGTAGGCCTGATAACCGACAACGATGAGACAGCCTATAGGGAGGAGGTCAGAGACCTGGCAATGTGGTTTCAGGACAACAACCTCTCCATCAACGTGGGCAAGAAAAATGAGTTTATCGTGGACTACAGGAAACAGAGGGCCGAACACGCCCCCATTCACATCGACGGGGCTGTAGTGGAGCGGGTCGAGAGCTTCAAGTTCCTCTGTGTCCACATTTTCAAAAGTGTTTATACTGTATACTATAGAGATCAGTCCTTTCGGGAGCCCAGATAATGTATTTATAAATCCCAGCATTGGATGGTTCGGTAGTTGGGTTTCCCAAGGGACTCCATAGGCCATAAATTGTAAATATAAAAAAGGAGTTGCCAGGTAATGTGTATGTGTCTTTCAAATCTAGGAATGCTCTCAAACCATTACTGTTCATGATATCAGCAAGGATACAGATTCCACATTTGGACCATTGGGGGGATGGGCATGCCATTTTGATTCCCAATTCAATTGGTTTTACATTTTGCACCAAAAGTTTGTAAATTTGATCTGAGATCGCTTACCTTGCCATATACATTTCCAAAACGCACTATTGATTTTATCCCAATAGCCAGAAGGGGGAGACAAGGGATGCATTGAATTACAGAAATTCAGACGTGGCAATATTCATTTTGACAATAGATAGGGCAGATTTACCTACATTTATTTTATAACTTGAGATGGAGCTGAATTTGTCTATGATCTTCAAAGCGTTTGAGAGGGATTGAGATCCATTGTCTAGATAAAGTAAGATATCATCTGCTTATAATGAGATGGCGTGATCCGTAGAATTGAGAGATATTGGTGTAATTTCTTTCAATTGTCGAACTGCCTAGGCCAGGGTCTCTGTAGAAAAAAAATAGCAGATGTGAGATGGGATCAACTTGCCTGCTACTTCTAGTAATTCTGAATGGAACAGAGCAGGTTTTGCCTGTTATTACTACGGCTGAGGGAATGGCATATAGTAATTTTAATCATATTAGTGAATTTGGAGCCAAGTCTCATATGTTCCAAAACCGACCAAAGATATGACCATTCTAGTCTATCAAAAGCTTTTTCTGCGTCGAGAGATAGAACTGCCCAAGGAGCTTTGGTTTCTGATGAAACATGTAAGATATGTAGTAGACAACGGAGGTTATCTGAGGATAATCGTTTTTAAAGAAACCCGCTTTGGTCCGGATGTACGAATTTGGGTAAGTAAGTTTCGAGATAGGATGACATAATAAAAATAAAATAAATAATATCTGTGTTTATCAAAGTTAGGGGGCGATAGTGAGAACACTGGGTGGCGCCCTTACCTTTTAGTGCTGTATTTACATCCCTTTCAAATGAACCTTTGTGAACGGTTGTGTTAATCATTTCAAGTAACTGTGAACCTAATTGGTTCCTACATTTTAAATAGACCTCAGGAGGAATACTGTCCCAACCAGGTGATTTGCCTTTATTTATGTTATCCAGGACGTGTTTTTGACAGAAAAAGCCTCGCTCTCGTTCTAGCGTAGGAGGGTACATATGCAAATACAAAAATACAAGATGAATATGTAAATACAAGATGAATGATCATTGGTCCATTACAATCAGATAGCTGTGTGACGTTATGCTGCGGGACAAAAACTCCATCCACCCGAACAAGCTGAAATTCCAGGTGTTTTTTTCAAACAGTTCTTACACAAAAAGGGCATTATCATCATTTTCACAATATCAAAGTATTATTTCGACTTCAAAGTGTGGAAATATCATCAAAAAAACAGGAAAATCACGTATTTGACTGCTCTGAGCATTTAAGGAGCGGTAATACGGTGGCCAATAATGCTTGCAATTTAAATCAGCTGTGCTGTGATCTTAGCACATATTGATGGTTTAACAAGAGATTATCTGGCGATAATACAGTGGCCAATAATGGATGAAAAAAGCCCAAGAAGTTCCAAAAAGCAAGGAAACAAATAATCAAACAAAGATTGTGGTACATGGTTTGTTGGGCAACAGGGAGTTAAATGTCAAATGAAAATAACATTTTATTTATCACATGCTTCATTAACAACAGTTGTAGACTAACAGCGAAATGCTTACTTATGGGCCCTTCCTAACAATGCAGAGAGAAAAAAATAGAAATAATAGAAAAATAATAACATGAGGAATTAAAACACAGGTAACGATAACTTGGCTATATACAACGGGTTCCAGTATCAAGTCGATGTGAAGGGGTACGAGGTAATTGAGGTATATATGTACGTACAGTGGGTCCTCATTTAAAAGTTATGTCATACTGCAGCACAGCTTGCGGGATGCTGCGGAATGGTATGGCATGTTGGAGTGCATGACGTCATAGTATTTTACTGTCAGCCATTGTTGCCATTAATGCTCAATTTAACCACCAGAGGGCATCTTTGAGGGTGTCTTTATGAAGCTGGTTGGTGCTTGCTTACGTTTCCAAATAATCCTACAGAGGTCCATGCAGGCCATAGGTTTGATTGCTATACCTTATCCGACAGAGCATATTCAAAGATTTTTAATTAACCTAGTTTTGCCAAACAACACAAAATACTTTAGAGATGGTCTCTCTTTCAAAATATAACGTTTTCCTAGAATAACTGCAGCTCCATGCCTACTGATGACAATCAGCAAATACAGATTTGGGGAAACATCCTTTCTATTGTATTCTGTTATGTTCCATCATATTCATATTGTAAAGGGCTGGGGAATATAAGCATTTGATGTCTGCTAAATTAACAACTTCATTTAATTGACATGGCGCAGCTGTAGCCTCAGCGACTATAGCACAGATAAAAACATCTTAAAACATGCTATTCTGTTCTTTTGAAAGAAATTGTCCTAGTACCATGTTTTACAAAATATTAATGGATTTCTTTGTGATTGTGTATATTAAATTGTTTTATTAGACTGCCGGCTATTGGTAGGCTACTCATTGAGTCCAGGCTATTCTACTGTTAATATGCATATGGTGCAGCAGACCTTCATGGCACTTTGAAGATGAAATGCTCAGAAAGTTGTAGTCTTTTATGATATTTATCTCAATGTAGGCCTACTGCTAGAGTGTAAAATACACATATTTAGGAAAAGTCAGGGACAGGTTGGTTCACGGTTTTTATTGAAATGAAGTTATTGAAATGACATGGAGATGTAGGCCGTAGAGTCCTGTTTACTGTAGCTGACTTAATGTAACTTACTTATTGGCATAAAGGCCTACTTCAATATACAGTGTGTCAATCAATCATTCATTAATTTGTGCATGTCATCACACAGCATACAAGTCATCCATGTCTTTAAATACAATCAAGCATTTTAGTTATAAAACAAAATAATAGGCTTGAATAATTAAACAATGAATAAACCGCAACATGTCAATTAAAGCGATTGAATTCACAAATACATTTGACTGTTTTTAATATTGGCTGTACTAAAGACTTTAAAACCTTTTTTTGTTAGAACAGACTAATATTATGGTGTTTCTACTCCCCCAAAATGAAAATGAATTTTACAGTAGCCTATGTAGGCCTCAGGGTTTTGTTAGGAAAATATGGCGCTGTACAACGTGAACAGTCGGGAATAGGCCTAGTCTACTAAGCAACTGCGAGTGAAGAGCAAAATAATCCTAACACGTCCACAGCGTAATTGTAGGCTTACAAATATCCAAACGGAGAGTCAGTAAAAAGGAAAATCTGATTGATTTATCAAGACCATTCCCCATGCTTGTCTCAAACCATGAAAATCTTTCAAACATATGTCGCTGAAGCAGAGCAAACATTTTGTGGTTCCTGATGTGGTATATTTCTCGAACATGGGATTTTTAAAAGCATGGGATTTCTTTAAAATGTTGATGTAAATAAAACTAATATTTACATTTCTCAACCCCTAAACATTAGTCAACAATTCAAAGTGTTGTGAGACATTGTGCCTAACTGTCTATACCTTCTCTTAAGGGTAGGTATTCAAAGACTTTGGACTTGCTGACCATAAGCAGGTAGGCTATTGCTTCAAATCCTATTATAACAATTAGATGTTTGTGTGTTTCAGTAAGCAACAATTTGTTGTCTTCAATTGTATTAGCCTACTTTATTCCGATATTTCCGTAATTCAGTGATATTTATTCCCAAAGTAACTCGTTATGGATCCATCCAGATGTGGTTAGAAAACACTGCATGTGGTGGGCTATGCAAAGAGATGGGTGAAGTGACATGCCTCGCAAACATCCATTAATACATTTAAATTCCCTAAACTCGGCAAGAGTCTATTGTCCTGCTGATAGCCCATCAAGGGTGGATGGCTTCTTTTGTATTCCAATTTATTGGAAAGGCTGCTAAACTATTTACACCTGGCCCACAGCATTGTTCCGTACTTACAGTACAGTGCACTTTCACTCCATTCTCTGTCTGTATCACACCCTGATCTGTTTCACCTGTCTTTGTGATTGTCTCCACCCCCCTCCGGTGTCACCCATCTTCCCCATTATCCCCAGTGTATTTATACCTCTGTTCTCTGTTTGTCTGTTGCCAGTTCGTTTTGTTTTGTCAAGCCTACCAGCGTTTTTCCCCTTGCTCCTGTCTTTTTCAAGTTCCTGTTTTCTAGTTTTCCCAGTTTTGACCATTCTGCCTGCCCTGACCTGAGACTGCCTGCCGTTCTGTACCTTGTGGACTCTGATCTGGATTATTGACCTCTGCCTGCCCTTGACCTGTCGTTTGCCTGCCCCCTGTTTCTGTAATAAACGTTTGTTACTTCGACACTGTCTGCATCTGGGTCTTCTCCTGAAATGTGATAGTACGAACTGGCCATGACTGACCCAGCAGACTCTGACCAGCTCCACAACGCCACCATTGGAAGGCACGAGGAGTTGTTTCGTGGTCTCATGGAGGTGTTCCAGACCTTGGCCAAATGCCATGAACAAGCGTTTAACACATTGCTGGAGCATTTCTGCATGTTGTCTGTTAGGCAGCCTACCACGCCGGTAACCTCCCTGCCCCTCAGTAACCCGGCTGTTATCAGTGCGGCCTCCCCGGCCACCCCAGTTTCCCGAGAACCCCGCTTACCTCCCCCGGAACGCTTCGCTGGAGAGTCGGGAACCTATCGGGCATTTCTCGCTCAGTGTTCGCTCATCATCGAGCTGCAGCCCTCCTCCTTCCCTCGGACTGCTCTAAGATAGTGTACCTCATCACACTGATGTCCGGGAGGGCTCTCGCCTGGAGGGAATGGCAGGCAGGGATGTAGCTCAGTTGGTAGAGCATGGCATTTGCAATGCCAAGGTTGTGGGTTCGATTCCCAAGGGGGGACAGTATGAAAAATAAAAAAATCATGTATGCACTCACTAACTGTAAGTCGCTCTGGATAAGAGCGTCTGCTAAATGACTAAAATGTAAAAATGTATATGTTGGCAGCTGAGTGTGACTGGAACCCGGAAGCGCTGTTTGACATGTTCCTGCATGGAGTATTGGAGGAAGTAAAGGACGAGCTTGCAGCCCGGGAACTACCAACAGATCTCGACTCGCTCATTGCCTTGACCATTCAGATCGATGGGCGACTACGGGAACGAAGGAAGGAGAGGAAGGATTCCACCTTGCCTCGGGAGGCATCCTGGAAGTACCCACAAGCTCCGTTGCCCGAGTTCCCCCGAGATTCTGCCAATTCACCTCTTCCCGAGCCGATGCCACTGGGCAGAGTTAGGCTGTCTCCAGCCGAATGGCAATACAGGCTTCACACAAAGAGTTGCCTGTTTTGTGGGACTGCTGGTCATTTTGTGTCCATCTGTCCTCTAAAACACCAGGCTCACCGGTAGGAGCGAGTACTCTGGTGAGCCATATGGATAACTTTTCCTCTCCCCTTACTCGCACCCCCTTTCATGCCATCTTGCTGTAGGGGATCCAGTCGAAATCTCTCCGGGTACTCATCGACTGGGGACGATGAGAGCTTTATGGACGCTACCCTGGCATCCGAGCTGGGCATCCCCACTCAGCACCTCTCCATTCCCATGTACGTTAGAGCGCTGGACGGGCATTCTATAGGCCGGGTCACCCACAATACCACCCCCATCAACCTTCGAGTATCAGGGAACCACAGCTAGACAATCCAATTCCTGCTAATTAAGTCTCCTCAGGTTCCCATGCTATTGGGTTTCTCTTGTCTCCAATGACACAACCCCTTTATTGACTGGTCTACTGGTACCATCATGGGCTGGAGCCCATTCTGCCAAGCTCACTTCCCCAGGACGTCTTCCTTGGGGACTCGGAAGTTGCCTCGGACCTCTCCACCATTCCCGCAGAGTACCAGGGGGCAGATAACCGGATGTTTGTTCCTGACGCTGTCTGCTCCTCGGTCCTGGAGTGGACCCACTCCTCTCTATTGTCGGACCCTGGCCTTTGTGCGACAACGCTTTTGGTGGCTTACCATGGTTCCTGACGTCTCCGTGTTAGTCGCTGCCTGCACGATCTGTGCACAGAACAAGACTCCACGGCAAGCTCCGGCTGGTCTCCTCTAACCTCTGCCTGTTCATCACCGTCCCTAGTCTCACATATACCTGGACTTTGTCACTGGTCTTCCCCCGTCTGATGGCAACACTGCCAACCTGACAGTTGTGGACCGGTTTTCCAAAGCCACCAACTTCATTCCTCTCCCCAAGCTACCCTCCGCCATAGAGACGGCCTAGCTCATGGTGCAGCGCGTCTTCCGGATCCATGGACTCCCAATGGACATGGTCTCTGACCGGGGTCCTCAGTTCTCGTCCCAGTTCTGGAAGGCGTTCTGCACACTCATTGGGTCTTCGGCCAGCCTGTCCTCCGGTTTCCACCCTCAGTCCAACGGCCAGTCAGAGCGAGCTAACCAAGACCTGGAGACGACTCCGCGCTGCCTGGTCTCCGCCAACCCCACCACCTGGAGCCAGCAACTAGTGTGGGTCGAATATGCCCGCAACACCCTTCCCTGCTCTGCCACAGGTCTTTCGCCCTTTGAGTGTTCCCTGGGTTATCAGCCCCCGCTCTTCCCAGAGCAAGAGGAAGAGGTTGGCATACCCTCGGCCCAGATGTTTTTCCGCCGCTGTCATCGTATCTGGAGGAGATCCCGGTCGGCTCTTCTCAAGACCACCTAAAGGTTTGACCTCGGGGCAGGGGATTCCAGTACCTGGTTAACTGGGAGGGTTTTGGCCTGGAGGAGAGGTGCTCGGTCCCCGCTAAGGACATCCTGGACCCAGGCCTAATCGCTGAGTTTCAACGCCGGCACCCCGGTCAACCAGGTATGCGTCCAGGTAGGACGCCAGTTGGCGCCCCTAGAGGGGGGGGATAATGTCACACCCCCCTCCAGGTGTTCTCTGTTTGTCTGTTGGCAGTTCGTTTTGTTTCGTCAAGCCAACCAGCGTTTTTCCCCTCGCTCCTGTCTTTTTCAAGTTCCTGTTTTCTAGTTTCTAGTGGTCCTCTGCAGCTCAATTGGTAGAGCATGGCGCTTGTAACGCCAGGGTAGTGGGTTCGATCCCCGGGACCACCCATACGTAAAAATGTATGCACATATACAACTGTAAGTCGCTTTGGATAAAAGCGTCTGCTAAATGGCATATTATTATTACATTCCAGTTAAAGCTTCTGCTGACAGTGGAAACAAAAGAAAGTGTATTTTTTGATTGTGCTTGCGGACAGAGGAAAAGTATGAAAAAAAATTTATGCACTCACTAACTGTAAGTCGCTCTGGATAAGAGCGTCTGCTAAATGACTAAAATGTAAATGTAAAAACAATGCTTACAGTGAGGGAAAAAAGTATTTGATCACCTGCTGATTTTGTACGTTTGCCCACTGACAAATAAATGATCAGTCTATAATTTTAATGGTAGGTTTATTTGAACAGTGAGAGACAGAATAACAACAACAAAAAATCCAGAAAAACGCATGTCAAAAATGTTATAAATTCATTTGCATTTTAATGAGGGAAATACGTATTTACTGGCCCAACGTTCCTACCCGCCAGTCTACCTGCCTTGGAGTTTGCCAAAAGGCACCTAAAGGACTCTCAGACCATGAGAAACAAGATTATCTGTTCTGATGAAACCAAGATTGAACTCTTTGGCCTGAATACCAAGTGTCACATCTGGAGGAAACCATGCACGATCCCTACGGTGAAGCATGGTGGTGGCAGCATCATGCTGTGGGGATGTTTTTCAGCGGCAGGGACTGGGAGACTAGTCAGGATCGAGGGAAAGATGAACAGAGCAAAGTACAGAGAGATCCTTGATGAAAACCTGCTGCTTTCTTACAAATCAAAATACTTCCAGAGTTTTTGTAGAATAAAGAATGACTTTATTACAATTTCAACAAAGCCGATTCCGGTCTGCAGCGTAGCACCCTTTTTCTCTCTCCCTCCCCCAGTTATATATCCCATCCATATCTCCTCTAGCTCAAAATCCCTTCCTCTTCAGTTTCCCGCTCTTTATCGCTCCGCCTACTTCCTTTGTCTATGATGGCGGCTAAATTTGACTTTCATTCAGTTCAGAATCAATAGTAATACAATCAATCAAACACTCATGTTTAGTTTAAACTCTGTTCAACCCCGGCTCTCCCGGGCTTGACCTGAAGACCGATTGTTGGACATGACAGGTCCCTAAATCCTTGAAACATACACAAACCCCCACACACACAGTGAAATGATCCAATTAAGTTCCTGGCCCAATAACAAAGAACTCTAATGCTATGTTTGTGATTAACCCAGTTATCTCATAGTACACTAAAAAATCTCCATCAAATACTTATGTAAATATGATATTTCCGTTTTGTTTTTAAAATAAACTTGCAAAAATGTAAAAAAAAAAAACTGTTTTTGCTTTGTCATTATGGGGTATTGTGTGTAGATTGATGAGGAACAACAATTATTTAATCCATTTTAGAATAAGGCTGTAACGTAACAAAATTTGGAAAAACGTCAAGGGGGCTGGATGCTTTCCAAATGCACTGTAGGTTAATTAAATAATCAAAAGGAAAATTGTGATTATTTATTAGCCTAGTGGATATACTGTAAATATTTTAGGCATATCATATGAATTAGGCGTCCTGTTAAATCATTGTCAAAAACACAAGAGTGTCACGATCGTTGAGAGACGGGTCAGACCAAGGTGCAGCGTGGTATGCGAACATGTTTATTAAACTGAATACACACTGACAAAACAACAAAAGTCAACGAAATGTGACGTCGGAAGGCTATACACAAACAAGCCAAACTCACCGAAACACAAACAAGATCCCACAACCCAGGCAGGAAAACTGGCTGCCTAAGTATGATCCCCAATCAGAGACAATGAGCGACAGAACAGAACAGAAATACAAATACTAGACTCTAAACATAGAATCTAAACAGAAAACTCACACCCAGACCCAACCAACAAGAGTGATCTCGATCAGGGCGTGACAGTACCCCCCCCCCCCCCCCAAAGGTGCGTACTCCGGCCGCACCAACCTGACTCATTAGTGGAGGGTCCGGGTGGGCATTCAGCCTCGGAGGCGGATCCGGCTCCGGGCGTGACGACCTCTCCCTCTCTGCCTCCCCGTTGCGCCCCTGGTCTGGTCTGGATCTCGGATCGATGCTTCCCCTCTCCTTCCTCCCACGATGCACCAAGCCCTGTCTGGACCCTGATGTGGGAGACCCCGAACCTGGAGAGGGGCTGATGGCTGGGCCTGGATCGGCAATCCTCCCGCGATGCACCAAGCCCTGTCTGGACCCTGGTGTGGGAGGCTCCGACCCTGGAGGGACTAGGCACCGGTGGAGCGGACTGCTCTGGCTCCGGAGTGGAGCCGCTGACCGGAGCTGGACTCGGCACCGGTGGAGCGGACTGCTCTGGCTCCGGAGTGAAGCTGCTGACCGGAGCTGGACTTGGAACCGGTGGAGCGGACTGCTCTGGCTCCGGAGTGGAGCTGCTGACCGGAGCTGGACTGGGCACCGGTGGAGCGGGCACGAGCCGTGCTGGACTGGGAACACACACCACTGGTATGGTGCGAGGAGCAGGAACGGGCCGGGCTGGACTGGAGACACGCACCACAGGTCTGGTGCGAGGAGCAGGAACGGGCCGGGCCGGACTGGGGACACGCACCACTGGCTTGGTGCGGGGAGCAGATACGGGGCATACCGGGCTGGCGACACGCACCACTGGTTTGGTGCGAGGAGCAGGGATGGGCCTTACTGGACTGGGAACACGCACCACTGGCTTGGAGCGGGGAGCAGGTACGGGTTATACCGGGCTGGCGACACACACCACTGGTTTGGTGCGAGAAGCAGGGACGGGCCGTACTGGACTGGGAACACGCACCACTGGCTTGGTGCGGGGAACAGGTACAGGACATACTTTTTATTGGGGCTGTCTCTTGGGCTTCCTCCTCGGCCGGCGCCTTCTGTGTTCCTCTCCTGCCTGGGCTTCCTCCTTCGCCCAGGGTCCTCCACCAGCCAATATCTCCTCCCAAGTCCAAAATGACTTCCCCACCTGTGTCCAGTGTGTCTGCTCCTGGGCACACTGCTTGGTCCATTTTTGGTGGGATCTTCTGTCACGATCGTTGAGAGACGGGTCAGACCAAGGTGCAGCGTGGTATGCGAACATGTTTATTTAACTGAATACACACTGACAAAACAACAAACGTAAACGTGATGTCGGAAGGCTATACACCAAGCCAAACTCACCAAAACACAAACAAGATCCCACAACCCAGGCAGGAAAACTGGCTGCCTTAGTATGATCCCCAATCAGAGACAACGAGCGACAGCTGCCTCTGATTGGGAATCACACCCGGCCAAACATAGAAATACAAATACTAGACTCTAAACATAGAATCTAAACAGAAAACTCACACCCTGACCCAACCAACCAGAGTTCTCTCGATCAGGGCGTGACAAAGAGATGCTGTTGCATGACAAACAGGTGCTGTTAGATTACATTATACGTTTTCTGCCCGTTTGGAACAGTGCAAACAATGTTAAATAAATTATAAGTAACACCCGAGAGTCTGTTCTAATGGGAAATTTTTTTAAAAACCTTTATTATAGCATAACAAAGTTTTAAAATATCCGGATTCGTGAAATTGCTTTAACCGACATTTTGCAGGTTGCATGAGGCTTGGTGATCACAGAATCAGTAGGATATTAAACAAACACTCAAATAGGCAACAGAAGCAGGAACAGAAGTCTAAGGCTGAGTGACTCACTCATTCATGGCTTCCGTTCAAAATAGGTTATAATGCAGGGTTAAAGATATATTCTGTCTGATTGTCTTTAGCATATGCAGTCTCTCTCCTCTCGCTACTACTCATTTCGTTTGAATTATGTGGATTATAATAATTTTATATAGTTATAATAATAATAATATGCCATTTAGCAGACGCTTTTATCCAAAGCGACTTACAGTCATGCGTGCATACATTTTTTTGTGTATGGGTGGTCCCGGGGATCGAACCCACTACCTTGGCGTTACAAGCGCCGTGCTCTACCAGTTGATGCATTTATTGTTAAGGCAAACCAGGTCTGTGATATTGAGTTAGAAATCTAAAACTTTAGAGGACTTAAGCCTTGAATACATTGCAAGTTTGCCCTTATTGGCCATTAGGCTACACTTTATAATAGGACTCAACTCTCCTCTCGCACTAGTGTTCTGCATCGGAGAACTTGGGTAAATACAATGGCGCAATTACACTTTAAATGAAGTAGTAGTTTCTAACAGGCCATTACATAAACGAAGAGTGGGTGTTATCCACCACGGAGAGGGACAGTGCAACTCAAAACTCCAGATAACATAAGGCCAGCTATTGTGAAAGAATACTTGTGGATCTTGTTGATTTCCTCTATCGCTTCAAGAAGCCTGCTGTCCACCTGGTAATTATGTGGTTCCAGAGGTAAAGTGTCACCTCAGATGGATTTGTGGTGTCAGAGAGAAGCCAGCTGCGAACCTGCGACCAGGCACGGTGGATGACATCCTTCTCCTGCACAGCAATTTAAAGAAATCCAGTGATGAATGGACTGTTTTTGAAGTTATTGTTTTAGAATATTTATTTGTTGTCTAATGTTAGAAGGCTCTTTGAAGCGATTTGAGTTGTCAATGTGCCGCATTGCATTGAGAAAATAAAAACAAATCATTATTTTTAGCCAAATGTTGAATAGAAATTTTGACAAATTAATTAATGCAGGAAAATAGGAATAATAGCCTACTGTCTCTAGTCATAAAAACAATTAGCCTAAATAAATGTATGTTATTTTGTTGTGTAACGGATTGGCTCTCGGAACTCATTAAGAGGCGGCTTCTATCTTCAATTTATATACAATAGGTGGGTCTAATCCTGAATGCTGATTGGTTAAAACTGCATTTCAGCCAGTGTCTATTCCACAAGTTGCCACCAGCTAAATCTATGACATTAAAATGCCTATTTACTCTGTTCCATCGGACTGCGTAATCCACTGTCTCATCAGCCCAGCCAGGCAATTTATTAACTTGATCTCCACTATAAAAAGCATCTAGACATTATCTCACATTTATTTTAGACTAACATTTCGTTTCCAACAGCGGAGATTTGTATAAACCTTGCTGTCTGTCTCTCCGACATTTGCAACATTGTTTCAATATTGAAATTCGATCTCCTGCTGTCCCATAGTAATGAACGTGTCGGGAGTCGGGACGAGACAGACAGGCAGGAAGCACTGGAAACTGGCATTTCTCAGCCAGTTGAAATCATGAATCAGCTGGCATCATTTTTATGGATATATACAAAAAAAGGTAAATTGAAAAAAGGTCAAGCGAAACGCAGCAAATTTGAAGTCTTTCCAGCTTCAGTTTGAAGTGATTGTGTTACCGTAGCTGTGTTGTTGGCTAGCTCCTCTGAACAACAGTGTCCTGACGAGTGAGCACATTTTCTATGCCAGATGAAATCGCGCCTCATTAGCTCATTGTTATGGATGTATCCAAATAAATGTCACTAGAAAACAGCTTAAACAAATGCAAATGCAGCTTATTTGCTGTTATTCTGGCTGCACTTTTTGACGTGACTGTAAGTTAGCCGTAGTTGGAAAGCTATTAAGCAAGGGATAAGAACGTTGCCAGTGAGTATGGTAATGGCACATTTAGAACGAACGACTGGATCGCGTCCATAGATACAGAACAAAAAGACTGAACGATTGGGTCGCGTCTCTAGCAACCCTAGATTTGTGTTGGGACTATATCTTGTGGAAGGATGAAACAGTATGAATAAATTAATCAAAATAACGTTTTTAATGAAAATATGTCAATCATTATTTGAATATGTTGGTAACCCGTTGTATAAAAGTGATAATGCCCACGAAGCCGGTGTTTGGAGGATATATTGGCACGATTTGCCAGCCCTCGACATCGTCTCGGGCCTAACAACACCGTGCCAATATATCCTCCAAACACCGGCTTCTCTGGCATTATCACTTAAATAATCATTCATTCAGAAGGGTAAACCCAAAGGTCTCAGGCCTGCAGTAATTTAATAATAATCCATGCCTTCTGGGAATGTTATTAAGTCCAAAAGTTATGGGCGGAGTTAGAAAGTTGGCTGTAGAAGTATTACAATGGAAATTTACTTTTAATCCGTCTGTCTGCATATTTCAAGACATGGCATATAAGGGTGCAGTGAGATACCCTATGGGTTGGACGATACTTTTCTCATCAATCATCTTGAAAAACGTATACTTCAAACATTTTTTAACCCCCCTTTCTTCGCTGGACTCTCTTTCATTCAGTTTCTACTTCACATCAGCGAAGAAGGACTCCATGTTTCAGAAACTCACTTTATATAGAGGGGCTATCAGTCTTTCACACTGTGGTAAATAAAGCCAGTTTGATATTTAGCATTCTTTCTTTCTGTTTTTAGAGGGAGAGAAACCAAAAGCATGATCAGCGTTCTATCTCCCCCTTGTGATAGTGTGGTGCAATGACAGAATGACACAGTTTACCACAATCTGCCACCATCTACCAAAAACTGTGGCGGCATAAGCTTGAAACTTTTAATTGAGGAACCACTGTATACAGTGCCTTCGGAAAGTATTCACACCACTTGTTGTGTTACAGCCTGAATTTAAATGGATTAAACTGTGCTTAACAAGTCAATGAATATGTTGCATGGACTCACTCTGTATGCAATAATAGTGTTTAACATGAGTTTTTAATGACTACTTCATCTCTGTACCCTACACATACAATTATCTGTAAGGTCCCTCAGTCGAGCCGTGAATTTCAAACACAAATTCAACCACAGAGACCAGTGAGGTTTTCCTATGACTCAAAAAGAAGGGCACCTATTGGTAGATTGGTAAAAAAAAAAAGCTTACATTGAATATCCCTTTGAGCATGGTGAAGTTATGAATTACTCTTTGGATGGTGTATCAATAAACCTGGTCACTACAAAGATACAGGCATCCTTCCTAGCTCAGTTGCCAGAGAGGAAGGAACACGCTCAGGGATTTCACCATTAGGCCAATGGTGACTTTAAAACAGTTACAGAGTTCAACGGCTGTGATAGGAGAAAAGTGAGGATGGGATCAACAAAATGGTAGTGATTCCACAATACTAACCTAAATGACAGAGTCAAAAGAAGGAAGCCTGTACAGAATAAAAATATTCCAAAACATGCAATGAGGCACTAAAGTAAAACTGTAAAACATTTGCCAAATATATTTCCTTTCAGTCCTGAATACAAAGCGTTATGTTTGGGGCAAATCCAACACAACATATCACTGAGTACCACTGTTCATATTTTCAAGCATGGTGGTGTCTGCATCATCATATGGGTATGCTTGTCATCGACAAGGACTAGGGAGTATTTTTAGGATAAAAATAAACGGAAAAGAGCTGAGCACAGGCAAAATCCTAGAGGAAAGCCTGGTTCAATATATATATATATATATATATATATATATATATATATATACACATATATACACTACCATTCAAAAGTTTAGGGTCACTTAGAAATGTCCTTGTTTTCAAAAGAAAATCTTTTTTTTTTGTCCATTAGAATAGTATCAAATTGATCAGAAATACAGTGTAGACATTGTTAATGTTGTAAATGGCTATTGTAGCTGGAAACGGCAGATTTTTTATGGAATATCTACATAGGCGTACAGAGGCCCATTATCAGCAACCATCAGTCCTGTGTTCCAATGGCACGTTGTGTTTGCTAATCCAAGTTTATCATTTTAAAAGGCTAATTGATCATTAGAAAACCCTTTTGCAATTATGTTGCACAGCTGAAAACTGGTGTGCTGATTAAAGAAGCAATAAAACTGGCCTTCTTGAGACTAGTTGAGTATCTGGAGCATCAGCAATTGTGGGTTCGATTACAGGATCAAAATGGCCAGAAACAAATAACTTTCTTCTGAAACTCGTCAATCTATTCTTGTTCTGAGAAATGAATTGCCAAGAAACTGAAGATCTCGTACAACGCTGTGTACTACTCCCTTCACAGAACAGCGCAAACTGTCTCTAACCAGAATAGAAAGAGGAGTGGGAGGCCCTGGTGCACAACTGAGCAAGAGGACAAATACATTAGAGTGTCTTTTGAGAAACAGACGCCTCACAGGTCCTCAACTGGCAGCTTCATTAAATAGTACCCGCAAAACACCAGTCTCAACATCAACAGTGAAGAGGCGACTCTGGGATGCTCACCTTCTAGGCAGAGTTGCAAAGAAAAAGCCATATCTCAGACTGGCCAAGAAAAAGAAAAGATTAAGATGGGCAGTCTGAGATATGTATTTTTCTTTGCAACTTCTAAACATTTCTATGTTAATGTGGACGCTACCTTGATTACGGATAATCCTGAATGAATTGTGAATAATGATGAGTGGGGAAGTTACAGACGCACAAATATCATACCCCCAACACATGCCAACCTCTCACTAGCATTTTTGGGTGGGTATGATAAAACACTCTGAAATGGAATGAGACGGGGAGGTACTATCTGTGACATGTCAGATTCAGTTCACACACTTGAATTGTGGCAGCATAACCACTGAGTAATGGCAAGGATCAGTGTAACCTGTTACAGCATGTTGGATGACTGTCATTCATTTACATTTTACATTTACGTCATTTAGCAGATGGTCTTATCCAGAGCGACTTACAAATTGGTGCATTCAACTTATGATAGCCAGTGGGACAACCACTTTTTTATGGGGGGTAGAAGGATGATTTTTATACTATTCCAGGTATTCCTTAAAGAGGTAGGGTTTCAAATGTCTCCGGAAGGTGGTCAGTGACTCCGCTGTCCTGGCGTCGTGGGGGAGCTTGTTCCACCATTGGGGTGCCAGAGCAGCGAATAGCTTTGACTGGGCTGAGCGGGAACTGTGCTTCTGTAGAGGTAGGGGGCTAGCTGGCCAGAGGTGGTTGAACGTAGTGCCCTCGTTTGGGTGTAGGGTCTGATCAGAGCCTGAATGTAAGGAGGTGCCGTTCCCCTCACAGCTCCGTAGGCAAGCACCATTGTCTTGTAGTAGATGCGAGCCTCAACTGGAAGCCAGTGGAGTGTGCGGAGGAGTGGGGTGACATGAGAGAACTTGGGAAGGTTGAACACCAGACGGGCTGCAGCGTTCTGGAAAAGTTGTAGGAGTTTAATGGCACAGACAGGGAGCCCAGCCAACAGCGAGTTGCAGTAATCCAGACGGGAGATGACAAGTGCCTGGATTAGGACCTGTGCCGCTTTCTGTGTAAGGTAGGGTCGTACTCTGCGAATGTTGTAGAGCATGAACCTGCAGGATCAGGTCACCGCTTTGATGTTAGCAAAGAACGATAGGGTGTTGTCCAGGGTCACGCCAAGGTTCTTTGCACTCTGGGAGGAGGACACAATGGAGTTGTCAACCGTGATGGCGAGATCATGGAGCGGGCAGTCCTTCCCCGGGAGGAAGAGCAGCTCCGTCTTGCCGAAGTTCAGCTTGAGGTGGTGATCCGACATCCACACTGATATGTCTGCCAGACATGCAGAGATGCGATTCGCCACCTGGTTATCAGAAGAAAATTAATTGTGTGTCATCTGCGTAGCAATGATAGGAGAGACCATGTGAGGATACGACAGAGCCAAGTGACTTGGTATATAGAGAGAATAGGAGAGGGCCTTGAACTGAGCCCTGGGGGACACCAGTGGTGAGAGCACGTGGTGCGGAGACAGATTCTCGCCACGCCACCTGGTTGGAGCGACCTGTCAGGTAGGACGCAATCCAAGAGTGAGCAGCGCCGGAGATGCCCAACTCGGAGAGGGTGGAGAGGAGGATCTGATGGTTCACAGTATCAAAGGCAGCAGATAGGTCTAGAAGGAGAGAGAGTTAGCTTTAGCAGTGCGGAGAGCCTCCGTGACGCAGAGAAGAGCAGTCTCAGTTGAATGACCAGTCTTGAAACCTGACTGGTTTGGATCAAGAAGGTCATTCTGAGAGAGATAGCAGGAGAGTTGGCTAGAGAAGGCACGCTCAATAGTTTTGGAGAGAAAAGAAAGAAGTGATACTGGTCTGTAGTTGTTGACATCGGAGGGATCGAGTGTAGGTTTTTTGAGGAGGGGTGCAACTCTCGCTCTCTTGAAGACGGAAGGGACATGGCCAGCGGTCAAGGATGAGTTGATGAGCAAGGTGAGGTAAGGGAGAAGGTCTCCGGAAATGGTCTGGAGAAGAGAGGAGGGGATAGGGTCAAGCGGGCAGGTTGTTGGGTGGCCGGCCGTCACAAGTCGCAAGATTTCATCTGGAGAGAGAGGGGAGAAAGAAGTCAAAGCATAGGGTAGGGCAGTGTGAGCAGGACCAGTGGTGTCATTTCACTTAATAAATGAGGATCATTTAACATCAATAGGTTTAGGCTACTCAATGTAACATCGATAGGTTTAGGCTACTACATGATACTCAAATTTTCCCTATACCCATCATGAGGTTGCTACAACCTAGCCTATGAATTAAAGTTTATAACGTAGGTGCACACAGGTCGAGATAAACATTTGAGATGACAAAGAGTGACACATGGACAGACAGTGACATATTCAATACCACCTTGCACACTCTTGCCTGCATCTAGCTTATCTAGGGTGTAATCATTAGTCCAACAATTGCAAAGGAGTGTTTCTATTGGACAAATTCAGGTATTGTTATCCCAGTTTCATTTGCTTCCGTTTAAGAAACGTTTTTCAACAGAATCGGCAGAATGAATATACCCCTGGGCACGCATAAACACAGTTCACTTTCATAGCAGCTACGTTGTATTCCTTCTCGCCTCTATGCACTCTCCTCCTCTCACTTTTTCCCTTCGTTTGTGGACTTCAATGATCGACACATCAGCTGTATGTGACCAGGCGAAATCATGTCATAACCGCTACACACAGCCTACATCATTGTCCCCATATTAGCTAAAGGAACGTCCTAGTCAACATAGTTAATAGAACTAATACGTTAGTAAACCCGCTACAAGCAGTTACACTGGCGGGCCCCGGTGGCAATAAATTAATAAAACCAATAGCTTACCTTGACTTGGAAGAGTTCCAGTGTTGTGTTGGATAGTCATTACCAGCTAGCTAACATAGCATCCCTCTGTTTGAGCCGGGTGTTTGAGTAACTAAACTAGCCAGCTGCATTTCCTAGCTAAATAAGTGAAATTGAAAGTGAAAAATAACAACGAAATCTCTCTCTCTCTCTTGCTTCTCCTTCATCTTTTAAGAAATTAATTTGTTGAACACTGTTAAATTACTGTCTTTCTCTCTCTTTGAGTCAACTACTCACCACATTTATGTACTGCAGTGCTAGCTAGCTGTAGCTTAGGCTTTCAATACTAGATTAATTCACTGATCCTTTGATTGGGTGGACAACATGTCAGTTCATGCTGCAAGAGCTCTGATAGGTTGGAGGACGTCCTTCGGAAGTTGTCATAATTACTGTGTAAGTCTATGGAAGTGGGTGAGAACCAAGAGCCTCCTAGGTTTTGTATTGAAGTCAATGTACCAAGAGGAGGACGGAAGCTAGCTGTCCTTACACCATGGTGCTACCCTATGTTACAGGACGGGGTCGCAGTTCCGGAGCGACCCACTAGGTGTCATCCTCCGACACAGTCTGGACTAATCAGTATCCTATTGGTGTCACCTGTGTCTACCTGTTCACCTGTATATTTATGCCCTCACTTCCCTGTGTTCCCTTGCTCAGTTTTCTCTGTTAGTTTCTCTATGTCCAGCAGTACTACTCGGTGTCTGATCGGAGACCTATGTACAGGTACTTGAGAAGTGTTCTCCCTGTTTCGTTATTTGTTTCAGTCGTAGGTAGTATTTCGTATTTTGGCTGTCAGCCAGTTTTTGGAGACTTATTTGCTCAGACTTTCTTTTATCGTTATAAGTCCGTTATTTTGTATTTTGGCTTCGGGACCACCAGTAAAGATCCTTGTTTCCCCATTTCTGCCTACTGCCTACTGTATATCCTGCACCGCACCTGGGTCACACCTCACACCAACCCTTACAATCCTACAGAGTGCCATTGAGGCTACTGTAGACCATTGCAAAACAGTGTGTTTTAATCAATTATTTGGTGACGTGAATATATTTCGTATAGTTTTATCTAAAAAGGATAACTTTTTCAATGTTTCTTTTTTTTTTTTATTCACTGAGGAGGATCCTCCACTGAAACACATGTGCATGCATACAAATGCTCAAAAAAAGTATATTTCAACATTCTGTCTGCTCAAGCAAATTTGCAAACCACTAAACTTGGAACCAATCAGAACTCCCGTACTACTTCTATCTAAGATGTAAACACAGCCTCACATGAAATTCTGATCTGCTGTCAATGTGTTAACCCTCCCGTTTTCCTAGGGTCAAAATGACCCGCCACTGTGTTGAACCAACTTTATTTAATTTCTATATTTTTTGGATCATTTGTGAGAAGGAGGCAGTGATACTTTCTTTAAAGGAGGGTTAAGAGAAACTAACATTTGCTCCCAAAGACTGAAATAAGATAAATATCTGTTTTCGAATGCACTTGAAATATGCAGCATGCAATACGAATGGTCTTGATCATATGAAGAGGTAACTCCGTAGACCATTTAGCCAATTTATTGAAAGCTAGCCAATGTTACAGTTGACTAGCCTAGTCAGCTAATACTGTAAACGTCAATGTGCCTGCTCAGGAAGCTAGTGTTTCATTAGCTATCTCTCTGTCAGTGAATTAAATTTTGAATCAAGTCTTATTTAAAGTAACTAGCTGCAGGTTTAAAGAAACACTCAATCATAAAATTTTCATAGAAACCCAAATAAAAACATATAGATAGAAAGGTGTGTTTGTGTCATGTATGCTAGAATGGAGGTTTAAAAATGTCAACTGCAAAGCCTACACATATAGCAATACAGTCTCATCTGAAAACAGTTGTACAATGTGCTCTGCAATAAGATAACCAGAGTTTGATTTCCAAACCAGATGAGTTCTCAAATAGCAGCTGCACAATACTATGGTGGGCATGCATAATGTTGGATGCATTGGATTATAAGGTATGGAGAATGATAAAGAGCCTGTAAGATTATAGAAAAAGCAGTTGATAAATGAATTTGAGTTTCAAATACTAAATGTCCAATGAATGTGAGTATATTTAGGTGGTATAAATGAATAACTTTCCTACTAACCTTCTAAAAGTTAACGGTGCCAAAATCTTGACTAAGTGTGAGACGTTTTCCATAATGTACGTTTCATGCATACACAGTTGAAGTCGAAAGTTTACATACACCTTAGCCAAATACATTTAATCTCAGTTTTTCACAATTCCTGAAATTTAATCCTAGTAAATATTCCCTGTCTTAGGTCAGTTAGGATCACCACTTTATTTTAAGAATGTGAAATGTCAGAATAATAGTACAGAGAATGATTTATTTCAGCTTTTATTTCTTTCATCACATTCCCAGTGAGTCAGAAGTTTAAATACACTCAATTCGTATTTGGTAGCATTGCCTTTAAATTATTTAACTTGGGTCAAACGTTTTGGGTAACCTTCCACAAGCTTCCCACAATAAGTTGGCTGAATTTTGGCCCATTCCTCCTGACAGAGCTGGTGTAACTGAGTCAGGTTTCTAGGCCTCCTTACTCGCACGCGCTTTTTCAGTTCTGCCCACAAATGTTCTATAGGATTGAGGTCAGGGCTTTGTGATGGCCACTCCAATACCTTGATGATGTTGTCCTTAAGCCATTTTGTCACAACTTTGGAAGTATGCTTGGGGTCATTGTCCATTTGGAAGACCCATTTGCGACCAAGCTTTAACTTCCTGACTGATGTCTTGAGATGTTGCTTCAATATATCTACATAATTCTCCTTCCTCATGATGCCATCTATTTTGTGAAGTGCACCAGTCCCTCCTGCAGCAAAGCACCCCCACAGTATGATGCTGCCACCTCCGTGCTTCACGGTTGGGATGGTGTTCTTCGGCTTGCAAGCATCCCCCTTTTTCCTCCAAACATAACGATGGTCATTATGGCCAAACAGTTCTATTTTTGTTTCATCAGACCAGAGGACATTTCTCCAAAAAGTACGATATTTGTCCCCATGTGCAGTTTCAAACCGTAGTCTGGCTTTTAGACAGTCAATTTAGTGTATGTAAACCCACTGGAATTGTGATACAGTGAATTATAAGTGAAATAATCTGTCTGTAAACAATTGTTGGAAAAATTACTTGTGTCATGCACAAAGTAGATGTCCTAACCGACTTGCCAAAACTATAGTTTGTTAACAAGACATTTGTGGAGTGGTTGAAAAACTAGTTTTAATGACTCCAACCTAAGTGTATGTACACTTCCGACTTCAACTGTACATTCGAACAAAGAACACCATCACAAATAGTGTTTCACCATTTATTGAGTACGGAGACAAATAGCAAAGGTGTCTCAGGCAGTATTTGAAGTATCTAAATATAGTGTAACCTACCAATCAATGTATATCAAGAGCTGTGGAGGGCACAATCTTACAATGTTGCAGTCCAGAAATAAGACCATTACCATCTATGCCAAAAACCTGGGCCTCTGATGGAGACCGTAGAACTGTCATCAACGCATGCATCAGTATTCCCCCTTCTCTCTTGGAGCATTTGTATGCTCAGGCCCCATAGGCGTATCGAAAGGATCCCACTATGGTCAGCAATATAGCTGACCGATGTAGAGCGAGACCAGTGCCTTAGCAGAATGCAATCTAAAGCTTGTCTAAATAGTGACAGCAGGGCTAGTTCAAAATGCAGGACTTTGTGAATAGATCATGGGAGACAAAGTGAGAGACAATAATGAAAAAAGATGCTCTAACAAGCATGTGTATCTGTAGTGTGTATTCTTCAACCTTAAAATGCACTAGACTGTGTAAGACAAAATCCACAAAGAAAAGACAACAGGCAAATGCAAATGTTGTCCCAATGTCTAAATAGTGATGTCAGGGATAGTTCAAACTGCAGTAGGATGGTTCTCCTCACAGGTGAGTGAATCAGCTCATGGTTGGTGAAAAGCACTTGGTTGATCTCTGGGAGCAGGACATAGGAGAGCTGAATAGATCATGTGAGACAAGTTTAATAATCACAGCAAAGGAATGTAGCTTGTGAGTTAGAAAATGAACATCCTGCATCATTACAGGACTAAGATCGTCCGATGTGGCAGGGCCTACAAACTATCACGGATTACAAAGGGAAATCCAGCCGCCAGCTGCCCAGTGACGGGAGCCACCAGATTAGCGAAATGCCTTTGAAGCGTGCTTCGAGGCAAGCAACACTGAACCATTCATGAGAGCACCAGCTGTTTTTCCGGAAGTCCGTGTGATCACGTTCTCTGTAAGACCTTTAAAAAGGTTAACATTCACAAGGCCAGACGGATAACCAGGACGCGTACTCAGAGCATGCGCTGACCAGCAGGCAAGTGTCTTCACTGACCTAGTCTGTAATACCTACATGTTTCAAGCTGACCACCATAGACCATGTGTCCAAGAACGCCAAGGTATCTTGTCTAAATTATTATCGCCCCATAGCACTCACATCTGTAGCCATGAAATGCTTTGAAAGGCTTGTCATGGCTCACATCCACACCATCATCCCAGACACACTGGACCCACTCCAATTCATATACCGCCCCAACAGATCCATAGATGACGCAATCTCTATTGCACTCCACACTGCCCTCTCCTACCTGGACAATATGAACACCTATGTGAGAATGCTGTTCATTTACTACAGCTCAGCGTTCAACATCATAGTGCCCTCCAAGCTCATGACTAAGCTAAGGACCCTGGGACTGATCACCTCCCTCACCAACTGGATCCTGGACTTCCTGACGGGCCGCTCCCAGGTGATGAGGGTAGGCAACAACATACCCGCCATGTTGACCCTCAACAAGGGGGCCCTTCAGCGGTGCGCGCTTACTCCCCTCTATGCCCTGTTCACCCATGAATACGTGGCTGTGCATGTCTCCAACATCATCCTTACGTTTAAATGACAACACAACGGTGGTAGGCTTGATCACCGACGACGATGAGACAGCCTATAAGGAGGAGGTCAGAGACCTCTCCCTCAACATGGGCAAGACAAAGGAGCTGATTGTGGACTACAGGAAACGGAGGGCCGAGCACACCCCCATTCACATCAACAAGGCTGCAGTGGAGCTGGTCGAAAGCTTCAAGTTCCTCTGTGTTCACATCACTAAGGATCTATCATGGTCAACACACACCAACACAGTCGTGAAGAGGGAATGACAATGCCTCTACCCCATCAGGAGGCATGAAAAGATTTGGCATGGGCCCTCAGATCCTCAAAAAGTTCTACAGCTGCACCATTGAGAGAATCTTGACTGGCTGCATCATCGCTTGTAATGGCAACTGCTTGGCTTCAGACTGCAAGGTGCTAGAGAGGTTAGTGCTTACGGCCCAGTATATCACTGGGGCCAAGCTCCCTGCCATCTAGGACCTCTATATCAGGCGGTGTCAGAGGAAGGCACAAACATTTTTCAAAGACTCCAGCCACCCAAGTCGTACACTGTTCTCTCTGCTACCGTATGGGAAGCGGTACCAATGCACCAAGTATGGAACCAACAGGGCCCTGAACAGCTTCAAAACCAAGTTATAAGACTGCTACAGTTGAAGTCGGAAGTTTACATACACTTAGGTTGGAGTCATTAAAACTTGTTTCTCAACCACTCCACCATTTTTTGTTAACAAACTATAGTTTTGGCAAGTCGGTTAGGACATATACTTTCTGCATGACACAAGTTATTTTTCCAACAATTGTTAACAGATAGATTATTTCACTTAGAATTCACTGTATCACAATTCAAGTTTACATACACTAAGTTGACTGTGCTTTTAAACAGCTTGGAAAATTCCTGGAAATTATGTCATGGCTTTAGAAGGTTCTGATAGGCTAATTGACATCATTTCAGTCAATTGGAGGTGTACCTGTGGATGTATTTCAAGGCCTACCTTCAAACTCAGTGCCTCTTTGCTTGACATCATGGGAAAATCAAAAGAAATCAGCCAAGACCTCAGAAAAAAATTGTAGACCTCCACAAGTCTGGTTCATCCATGGGAGCAATTTCCAAATGCCTGAAGGTACCACATTCATCTGTACAAACAATAGTATGCAAGCATAAACATCATGGGACCACGCAGCTGTCATACCGCTCAGGAAGGAGACACATTCTGTCTCCTAGAGATGAACGTACTTTGGTGCGAGGGGTTTTCTTTATTTTTACTATTTTCTACATTATAGAATAATAGTGAAGACATCAACATTCTGAAATCACACAAATGGAATCATGTAGTAACCAAAAAAGTGTTAAACAAATCAAAATATATTTGAGATTTGAGATTCTTCAAATAGCCACCCTTTGCCTTGATGACAGCTTTGCACACGCTTGGCATTCTCTCAACCAGCCTCATGAAGTAGTCACCTGGAATGCATTTCAATTAACAGGTGTGCCTTCTTAGAAGTTAATGTGTAGAATTTCTTTCCTTCTTAATGCGTTTGAACCAATCAGTTGTTTTGTGACAAGGTAGACAGAAGATAGCCCTATTTGGTAAAAAACCAAGTCCATATTATGGCAAGAACATCTCAAATAAGCAAAGAGAAACGACAGTCCATCATTACTTTAAGACATGAAGGTCAGTCAATACAGAACATTTCAAGAACTTTGAAAGATTCTTCAAGTGCAGTCGCAAAAACCATCAAGCGCTATGATGAAACTGGCTCTCATGAGGATCGCCACAGGAATGGAAGACCTAGAGTTACCTCTGCTTCAGAGGATAAGTTCATTAGAGTTACCAGCCTCAGAAATTGCAGCCCAAATAAATGCTTCACAGAGTTCAAGTAACAGACACATCTCAACATCAACTGTTCAGAGGTGACTGTGTGAATCAGGCCTTCATGGTTGAATTGCTGCAAAGAACCCCCTACTAAAGGACACCAATAAGAAGGAGACATGCTTGGGCCAAGAAACACGAGCAATGAACATTAGACCGGTGGAAATGTGTCCTTTGGTCTGGAGTCCAAATTTGAGATTTTTGGTTCCAACTGCTGTGTCTTTGTGAGACGCGGTGTGGGTGAATGGATGATCTCTGCATGTGTATTTCCCACCGTAAAGCATGGAGGAGGAGGAGTTATGGTGTGGGGGTGCTTTGCTGGTGACACTGTCTGTGATTTATTTAGAATTCAAGGCAAACTTAACCAGCATGGCTACCACAGTATTCTGCAGCGATACGCCATCCCATCTGGTTTGGGACTATCATTTGTTTTTCAACAGGACAATGAGCCAACACACCTCCAGGCTATGTAAGGGCTATTTTACCAAGAAGGAGAGTGATGGAGTGCTGCATGACCGGGCCACAATCCCACAACCTCAACCAAATTGAAATGGTTTGGGATGAGTCGGACAGCAAAATGAAGGAAAAGCAGCCAACAAGTGCTCAGCATATGTGGGAACTCCTTCATGACTGTTGGAAAAGCATTCCAGGTGAAGCTGATTGAGAGAATGCCAAGGGTGTGCAAAGCTGTCATCAAGGCAAAGAGTGGCAATTTGAAGAATCTCAACTATAAAATATATTTTGATTTGTTTAACACTTTTTTTGTTACTACATGATTCCATATGTGTCATTTCATCATTTTGATGTCTTTACTATTATTCTGCAATGTAGAAAATAGTAAAAATATAGAAAAACCCTTGAATGAGTAGATGTTCTAAAACTTTTGACTGGTAGTGTATATATATTTATTAATTCAAAACAATAGATATTTTGAATGATAAGAAAGGAAGACATTCCTAATTAAATACTGTTGTTTTTTTGTGTTTGTGTCTCTGTCTGAGTGTATAGTGGAGTTTCACAATGGGAGCCAAGAACAGCAAGGGAGAACAAAGCCTGCCCGATCCCTTGATTGGACGGGTGAAGGTAATGGCAGATAAGTGGGGCAGGGACATTCTGGAACTGGTACCGCTTTGGCACAAAGTATCAGATTTTCCCTTAAAAGGCACATTGAGTGAAGTTTTATTATCAGAATGTGGAAAGATGTTCAAAATCAAAATCAAGTCAAATTTTATTGGTCATTTACACGTGTTTAGCAGATGTTATTGCGGGTGTAGCGAAATGCTTGTGTTTCTATCTCCGACAGTGCAGTAATATCTAACAAGTAATATCTAACAATTTCATAACATATACCCAATACACACAAATCTAAGTAAAGCAATGGAATTAAGAATATATAAATAAATATATGGACGAGCAATGTCAGAGCGGCATAGACTAAGATACAGTAGAATAGTATAGAATACAGTATATACATATGAGATGAGTAATGCAAGATATGTAAACATTATTAAAGTGACTAGTGCTCCATTTAATAAAGTGGCCAGTGATTTTTTTATCTATATATATAATGTGCTAGTGAAGGCTATTTAAAAATCTGATTGCCTTGAGATAGAAGCTGTTTTTCAGTCTCTCGGTCCCAGCTTTGATGCACCTGTACTTCCTGTGACATCAGGTGCTGTAGGTGTCCTGGGGGGCAGGTAGTTTGCCCCCGGTGATGCGTTGGGCAGACCACACCACCCTCTGGAGAGCCCTGCATTTGCGGGCGGTGCAGTTGCCGTACAAGGCGGTGATACAGCCCGACAGGATGCTCTCAATTGTGCATCTGTAAAAGTTTGTGAGGGTTTTAGGTGCCAAGCCAAATTTCTTCAGCCTCCTGAGGTTGAAGAGGCGCTGTTGCACCTTCTTCACCACACTGTCTGTGTGGGTGGACCATTTCAGTTTGTCATTGATGTGTACGCGGTCCTCTGTAGCGCAGCTGGTAGTGCACAGCGCTTGTAACGCCAAGGTAGTGGGTTCGATCCCCGGGACCACCCATACACAAAAATGTATGCACGCATGACTGTAAGTCGCTTTGGATAAAAGCATCTGCTAAATGGCATATTATTATTATTATTATTATTATTATTATTACGCCGAGGAACTTGAAGCTTTCCACCTTCTCCACTGCTGTCCTGTCGATGTGTATAGGAGGGTGCTCCCTCTGCTGTTTCCTGAAGTCCCCGATCATCTCCTTTGTTTGCATGAGAGGTTATTTTCCTGGCACCACACTCCCAGAGCCCTCACCTCCTCTCTGTAGGCTGTCTCATCATTGTTGGTAATCAAGCTTACTACTGTTGTGTCGTCTGCAAACTTGATGATTTAGTTGGAGGCGTGCTTGGCCACGCAGTCATGGGTGAACAGGGAGTACAGGAAGGGGCTGAGCACGCACCCTTGTGGGGCCCCAGTGTTGAGGATCAGCGACCACTTGGGGACGGCCCGTCACGAAGTCCAGGACCCAGTTGCACAGGGCGGGGTTCAGACCCAGGGCCTCGAGCTTAATGATGAGCTTGGAGGGTACTATGGTGTTGAATGCTGAGCTATAGTCAATGAACAGCATTCTTACATAGGTATTCCTCTTGTCCAGATGGGATAGGGCAGTGTGCAGTGTGATGCCGATTGCATCGTCTGTGGATCTATTGGGGTGGTAAGCAAATTGAAGTGGGACTAGGGTGCAGGTAAGGTAGACGTGATATGAATTGCGACTCCACTTTGTCCCTTTCCTGACGTTTTGCCTGTTTGATTGCCTTGTGGAGTGAATAACTACACTGTTTGTATTCTGCCATATTCCCAGTCACCTTGCCATGGTTAAATGCGGTGGTTTGCGCTTTCAATTTTGCACGAATGCTGCCATCTATCCACGGTTTCTGGTTAGGGTAGGTTTTAATAGTCACAGTGGGTAAAACATATCCTATACACTTCCTGATAAACTCAGTCACCGTATCAGTATATACGTCGATATTATTCTCTGAAGCTACCCGGAACATATCCCAGTCTGCGTGATCAAAACATTCCGATTGGTCAGACCAACGTTGAATAATCCTTAGCATGGGTACTTCCTGTTTGAGCTTCTGCCTATAGGGAGGTAGGAGCACAATGGAGTCACGGTCAGATTTACCGAAAGGAGGGCGGGGGAGGGCCTTGTATGCATCCCGGAAGTTGGAGTAGCAGTGGTCGAGTGTTTTAGCAGCGCAAGTACTACAGTTGATGTGTTGATAGAACTTCAGCAGCCTTTTCTTCAAATTTGCTTTGTTAAAATCCCCAGCTACAATAAATGTAGCCTCAGGATATGTGGTTTCCAGTTTGCATAAAGTCCAGTGAAGTTCTTTGAGGGCCTTCGGTCAGGTGTACAAAAGGACTTTAGTTCCTGTATGTTATCACAATTACACCATGAGTCGTTAATCATAAAACATACACATCCGCCCTTCTGCTTCCCAGAGATATATTTATTCCTGTCTGCGCGATGAACTGAGAACTCAACTGGCTGGACCGGCGCCATTTTTAACTAGAGAAGTTTGAGGAAACCAAGAAAGGCAAGAAATGGCGAATAGATTGTGGTAAGTTTAGAAAGTGGGAGAGGGAAGCCGAAAGACAGTCAGACAGGAAAGTTAAAGGAATAATGGTTAAAGAAAGTAACAAGAAGAAACAGATGGAGGAAGATAAGAAAATAAGGAGAAACAGGGATGATGATGATAATGTCTTTCCACCCCCCTATTATACCCCTGTATCCACTGCACCAGCACCAGCCCTGGTTGTCTGACAGCAGCTCGCTCAGTCGTCTCCCCCACTGCAGCTCCACCTGATACAACTCCGGGACCAGCAGACCCCTTGGAGGTGGCCCATGAGCTGTGGAAATCCGTTCCATACACCGCCCACATTGAGTCCCGTCTCTGGTGTTGATGGACTCTGGGAACTTAGTCCACCATCGACGTCGACCCCTACCACGCAGCTAAGTCCCTCACCCCCAACGGTCACGACCAGAACAGGTCCAAAAGGGGACCCAGACAGAACTTTTCTCCAGGCACCTTTGGTAACGTTCCCTAATCCACATCCGCGACCTGCGGATGGTGAAGAGGGCCATGACGAATGGCACCCGCTCGTCGACATCCAGAAGACTTGGAGACAGGATTAAATGAAGGACATTGCTAAAGAACTTCCAGATCCTACAAAGGACGCTGATGAAAATGACCAATGGGAAGAGGGTGGAGCCTATCAGACCCAACTGACTACAATGTGTGATCGCATAAAATAACATTACCCGCCCATGACTGATTGGGCAGCTATCCATAGTTGCACGCAGAAAGCTAAAGGGTCATTGGAAGACTACAAACATAGGCTGGAGACCCTGCTACCGTAAGCATGACTGATGGCCGCCGCAATGATGACTACGACAGCCTCTTGAAAGCTTCCCTTATGAATGGACTTTGCCAACCCTTGGTAAACAAGTTATGACGACCTGCATTGGCTGGGAAACTACCAGTCTACAGGTGGTTATTGAACACTGTAAACACGCTGAGAGCCAGCAACTGTCTCAAGAAGACAAGACAAAACAGAGAATAGAAAAAGAAGGAGTGAAGTTAGAAACTACACAGCTGGCTTTTTATCAAGGACAGGGCCAGCAGCGACAGGCTCAGGGAAGACCTTCAAATGATGGACGGAGGGGAAGAGGAAGGGATAGAGGAAGAGGAGGGGGAACCGGTGCTGACGGGTGGGCCAGACAACAGCAACAACTGGACAGGAACTTTGTTTGTTACAACTTTGGAAAATAAGGACATTTCGCTAGAAAATGTCCAAACCCAAGTGTGCAGGGAGCAGCAGAGGGTGGTTGGATGACGGGACCCCCACCAAAAACATGGCATCTCATGATTCTGTCCGACACGGTCTCAACATGTGATCGGTACTATGTATGGGACGTACAGGATATTGATGGGTCACATTATGACCCGACTGACAAAATCTTCTCAACTGCTCGCAGTTGTTGGAAACAGAAAGGCAGTTTTATGTCACAGACTGGCTTATATTTCACCGCCCATTTCTCACCATTGACAAGAGATTTATATTATGAACAAAATTGGCTGACACGGACCGTACCCCAAGAGAGCTTACTGTGCAGTGACATGTACAGTGGGCCCCAATTTTGCGCTATGAGTGTTAAATTGACTAAAGAACAGGCTTTGTTGTATTTATTTAGTGACAGGTTGTCACATGTTTCGGTAGCTAAGACAGATGATGTTGCTTGGGAGGATACTGGTATTTGACTGGGAACTTAGAGTGGATGGGTCTAAATTCTCCCCAGCATACATACTTTGTGTGTCCCATTTTTTTTGGCTGTACATGTTCAATGAGGTGTACATGGCCTTGATAGCACTAAACCAACTAAACAGATGATTTCTGTGGAGAATGAGACACCCTTGTTGGTTGGTCTCCCGGACTCTCTGTGGGCTAAAGATAAGTATGACATTGGGCGAATGGGGGGGGGTTGAACCACTTACTGTCACACCTAAGGGCACATACAGACAAAGCAGAACTCAGTATCCCCTAAGTCAGGAAGCTCTGTGAGAATTACCCCTGTTCATGCTTCATTGGTAGAAAGAAGAGCTATTGTGCCTTGTCCAGACACTCCCTGTAATACCAACATTCTTCCTGTCCGAAAAGCCTCAGGTGATTGGCGTTTTGTTCAAGATCTTAGACCTGTTAATGATGCAGTTTATGCAAGGGCTCCTGTTGTGCCAAACCCTATTACGATTCTATCTGCTGTGCCGTTGTCGGCTAAATGGTTTTCAGTTCTTGATTTGGCTAATGCTTTTTTTAGCATTCCTGTCACACCAGAATGACAGTTCTGGTTCGCGTTTATGTTTTTAAACAAGCGTTGGACTTGGACGGTTTGCCCCCAAGGTTATTCGGAATCTCCTGCAGTATTTTCTGCTGCTTTGGAGCAACATTTATAGGGTTTATGGGAGTATGTTAATACAGTATGTCGACGACCTGTTACTGTGTTCTGAAACCCAACAAGCATGCGAAGTCGACACCAGAGCTCTGTTAGTGTTTCTTGCTGAAAATGGCCACAAAGTTTCTAAGAAAAAGTTACAACTTGTCTCTCAAACAGTTAAATATCTGGGACATGACATTTCATATAATGGTAGGAAATTGGGTTTGGAGTGTGTGGCTGCAATTCTATCGATACCGCAGGCAGTTACAAAACAGCATATGATTACACTCACAGGAATGGCAGGCTATTGCAGAGCCTGGCTACCTGATTACGCTGAGGTCACTCAGCCACTTTCTGATCTCATTCACGGCCACAAGATGGCGATGAATGATAAGATAAAGTGGACACCTGAAGGACTGCAGGCACTTGACAAATTGAAACAATTGCTAACCTCTTATCCTTGTTTAGGACTGCCAGATCACTCTAAACCATTTAATCTGTTTGTTTTCGAGAAAAATGGTTTAATGTCATCCGTCCTCACTCAGGACCATGGTGGGAAGCAACGGCCTGTTGCTAACTATTCTAAAAGACTTGACAGTGTGGTAAGAGGATTGGCATGTTGTCTCAGGGCTGTAGCGGCTGCTACAGAAGCAGTGTTAGCTTGTGCTAACATTGTTGCAATGTGCCCATTAACCTTTCAAGTTCCTCACACTGTCCATGCTCTTATCTCACAGGCACGGACCGCCCATCTCACTCCAGCACGGCTCCTGCATTATCAGAATGTGTTGTTGACAATGACTCACGTGACTCTTAAACGTTGTACTGTTCTTAACCCTGCTACTCTTTTGCCAACTGACGATTATGGGGAACCACATGATTGTGCTGTCCTTGTGGAACAGGTCTGTAAACCCCGCCCTGACCTCTCTGATGTGCCATTACTGAATGCTGACCTAGAGCTGTTTGTTGTTGGCTCCGCCCAAAAGTCACCACAGGGTGAACCATTAGTGGCATACACAGTCACTACTGCTGTAGATACTCTAGAAAGTGCAAAACTGCCATCACATCTGTCAGCTCAGGCTGCAGAATTGTTTACACTGAATAGGGCGCGCATTCTAGCTAAGAATACAACTGTTACCATTTACACTGATAGCAGACACGCGATCGGGGTGGTGCACGGTTTTAGAACATTGTGGCAGCATCGTGGGTTCCTTACTTCATCTGGTAATACGATTTCACATTCTAAACTGATTGCGAACCTGTTGGAAGCCATTCTCTTGCCCACATTTCTGTCTGCAAGTGTCAAGCTCACACTAATGCATCTGATAATTTCTCTAAAGGAAATGCTATGGCTGATATAGCTGCAAAAGCAGCTGCCATGTCAATTGTTTCCCACACTCTCCAAATGGTTTCACTTCCTGTTTCTGCTGCGAATATGTTTTCATTACAGGATGTTTCTGATCTGCAATCAGGTGCAGGGCCTGGGGAGGTGAGAAAGTGGAGGAAGAAGTGTTCCTTTGACACACAGAGGAACCTCTGGCTGGGGCCAAACGGCCTTCCCGTTTTACACAGATCTTACTTCCCCTATGTGGCTAAGTTGGCACCATGTGTCAAAGGGGGGGGGTGTTGGGTTGTACATAATTTTTGGTTTGTTCTTGGATTTTCTGTTTTTGCAGAGCAATTTTGTGCGAAGTGTTTAATTTGTATGACTAACAATACAGGCAGAGGCATTCCGATGCCTATGTCAGCCCACACAAGGCCTGAAGGTTCCTTTGAGTACATAATGATGAACTTCATTGAGCTTACTCCATGCCAGGGGTATAAGTACTTCCTGGTTTTGGTTGATGTCTTCTCCAAATGGGTAATAATATAAATAATATGCCATTTAGCAGACGCTTTTATCCAAAGCGACTTACAGTCATGCGTGCATACATTATTATTATATATATTTTTTGTGTATGGGTGGTCCCAGGGATCGAACCCACTACCCTGGCGTTACAAGCACCTTGCTCTACCAGCTGAGCTACAGCGTTTCCTTGTAAGCATGTCACAGCAAAGGCTGTAGCAAAGAACCTACTAAGGGAAATCATCCCTAGGTGGTGTCTGCTGTCCAAATTAATGTCAGACTACGGCTCTCATTTTGTAAATAGTGTTATTCAGAGCATCTCTGAAAGTTTGCAGATTGACCTGCGAACACATTGTAGTTATCATCCGGCCAGTGGAGGTCTCGTAGAGAGAGCCAATAAAACGCTGAAAATTAAATTGACTAAACTGTTGGCTGTGACCGGATTGCCATGGGTAACAGTAATGCCGCTGGCTCTGATGTCAAAAGTTTGGACACACCTACTCATTCAAGGGGTTTTCTTTATTTTTACTATTTTTTACATTGTAGAATAATACTGAAGACATCAAAACTATGAAATAACACGTATGGAATCATGTAGTAACCAAAAAAGTGTTAAACAAATCAAAATATATTTGAGATTTGAGATTCTTCAAATAGCCACCCTTTGCCTTGATGACAGCTTTGCACACTCTTGGCATTCTCTCAACCAGCTTCATGAGGTAGTCACATGGAATGCATTTCAACTAACAGGTGTGCCTTCTTAAAAGTTAATTTGTGGAATTTCTTTCCTTCTTAATGCGTTTGAACCAATCAGTTGTTTTGTGACAAGGTAAACAGAAGATAGCCCTATATGGTAAAAAAACAAGTCCATATTATGACAAGAACATCTCAAATAAGCAAAGAGAAACGACAGTCCATCATTACTTTAAGAAAAAGGGGGTCGCTTGCAAGCCGAAGAACACCATCCCAACCGTGAAGCACAGGGGTGGCAGCATCATATTGTGGGGGTGCTTTGCTGCAGGAGGGACTGGTGCACTTCACAAAATAGATGGCATCATGAGGAAGGAAAATTATGTGGATATATTGAAGCAACATCTCAAGACATCAGTCAGAAAGTTAAAGCTTGGTCGCAAATGGGTCTTCCAAATGGACAATGACCCCAAGCATACTTCCAAAGTTGTGGCAATATGGCTTAAGGACAACAACGTCAAGGTATTGGAGTGGCCATCACAAAGCCCTGACCTTAATCGTATAGAAAATTTGTGGCAGAACTGAAAAAGTGTGTATGAGCAAGGAGGCCTACAAATCTGATTCAGTTACACCAGCTCTGTCAGGAGGAATGGGCCAAAATTCACCCAACTTATTGTGGGAAGCTTGTGGAAGGCTACCCGAAACGTTTGACCCAAGTTAAATAATTTAAAGGCAATGCTACCAAATACTAATTGAGTGTATGTAAACGTCTGACCCACTGGGAACGTCATGAAAGAAATAAAAGCTGAAATAAATCATTCTCTCTACTATTATTTTGACATTTTTACATTCTTATAATAAAGTGGTGATCCTAACTGACCTAAAACAGGGAATTTTTACTAGGATTAAATGTCAAGAATTGTGAAAAACTGAGTTTAAATGTATTTGGCTAAGGTGTATGTAAACTTCCGACTTCAACTGTACATCCTCCCCGATGGACCTCCGCCCGATTCAGGCTCCCGCCATAGCGCTGCTCTGACCAGCCTATCGATTCCCCACGAAACTGGGGCATCATTCAGGGCGTTGGGAACAATGGGGTCGTCCCTATTCACCAGGTCCACAGGGTCGAACTGCCGGGAGAGCACGTCAGGCTTGGTGTTCTTCGATCCCGGACAGTATGAGATGGTGAACCAGAACCTAGTGAAGAACAACGCCCACCTGGCCTGGCACGAGTTGAGCCTCTTGGCCCCCTGAATGTAGGCTAAGTTCATGTGGTCAGTCCATACAACGAATAGATGGGCGGCCCCCTCTAGCCAATGCCTCCACTCCCCCAGGGCGAGCTTGACCGCTAGCAGCTCACGGTTCCCCACGTCATAATTCCGCTCCGTTGTCGTCCATCAGGTTTCCCGCGGCCCCAGAATAAAGTTGCAGAATGGTCTACGTGGGTTCACACCAGCCACTGCAGGAAGGTGCCCCACAACCCAGATGAAGATGTACGAGCCGATGTCCCGTCGTAGGCAACCCCAGTGGCCATGGGAGGATTAGGACCGGACTCTACGCATCATGTTTGTTGCTTTCGTGGTCAGTCTTCTCATTGCAGCTGTTGTATGGGCCCTGGGAGGAGCAGAACAGCACAGAGCGAGATGTGGCCACAATGCAACTGAATTATACAACACCAGCATAGTCCCATGGCAGGACATAAATAACAGCCGCTCCAGCTCGAGCCAACGGCAGGCTCAGGACGGGAGTCAAGCAAACAATAGCCGCCCCGCCACCAGAAGAAGCAGGAGGTCGATGCATCCACTTGACGAGCATCACAGCTAGAATCACAAGGGAAAAACTTGGTGGTCATTGCTTAATCATACAGTAAAAACTGAACAGATGGTAGAAAACACCTCCTGCTATGTGTGTAGTATTTTTCCCACTCAGCGATCTCACCCTTCCTACAGTATTCAGTAGAGGCCAGTATTAATGACACTCTATGTGCGCTGGAGGTGCTCTTATCAAATGGGTAAAACTTTCAGAGACAAATACATTAATGGTGATTTTTCATCGAAAAAGAAAATGAGAGGCAGATTTGATTGTGCACATTGGTGCACCAAAATTATTTTAGAACCCAGACATCATGTACCAGAACCTATTCTAATTCAACCACGGCAAACACCATTCCGAACCTGCCATTGTCACAAGCCAAGTAATATCTCCATACCACTATTCAATTAATCCTATCTGGGAATGTCAACATGTGTTAATTACAGTGTCTTCCCAATTGGATGTAGCTGGATAAATGGAACATGCGCTTCTAGCATTCCCGTTAAACTGAATGTGGGGTACACCATTATTCAGACAGAAACAGACACTCGCTCTCCACATCAATATGGCTCAGCCACGTTTACTGATCATTATTGGATCTGTGGTGATAAGGCATATCTTTATTTACCAACAAATTTGACAGGGTGCTGTGTTTTTGGTAAACTAAATATCTCCATTGTTGTAATGCATAAAACCAACTCCACCATTCCAAGCAGATTAAGACGGGTTAGAAGGAGCATTTCACAATTGAATGACATTCCAATTGAGTCACGACAATCCTCGAAACTTGAAAGGTTTTGGCGCGGGTTAATTCCTTGGTATGGGGCATTGTAAAAAAAATGGCCATGATTTAGATCGATTAGGATATCATTTAGAATATTTTGTAAATGTAACCACTTCAGGATTGTCAATAATGAAACCGGAATTGCAAGCCACTCGCCTCACGGCTATATGGAATAGGGTAGCACTTGACATGTTGTTAGCACGGGAGGGGGGAGTGTGCCAAATGATAGATTACCATTGCTGTACATTCATACCCCGGGGTGAGGGTAACTTGACTATCGTAGTGGAACATCTGAAAGAGCTTAGCAGTGATCTCGCAAACGAACACCAACCAGACAACGATTGGAATCCGTTTGGATGGGTTCATTCATTACTTTGTGTTATGGAAGCTACAATATTTTATTGGTTGATTTATGGCTTAGTTATCTTTTTTACAATAATGCTTAGAATTAACTTGTGTTAAGAAACTGTGCAGCAAAGCCATTGAGACTATTCTTGCCATGCCATTACTGACCCCTGAAGGAGACGCCTCAGAACCCTATTTACCTGATTGATATACTATGCCTGATTACGTGTCTGATGAAGACGATGATAATCCATAACACCAAGGTAAAAACATTGAGTTAATGGTGCAGCATGTCCATAGGCCATGCCCACAATGAGGGTTCTGTAAATGGTGCTACCAAGGTAGAGTTATGGACAGTGTCAATGAAGCGATTGCTTTGTGTGTGGTAAGGAAGTATGTACTGATGTTTAATTCATATGTCCTTTCCCCTCATGTTAATGCTTGTTTGATGAAAATGCTTGTAATTAATTGCCTTTTAGGTTGAGACTTTGTCTCAAAAGAGAGGATAAGTGGAGGAAATTAATATTCATTACATACTATACTGTTTAATTAGACATACCATGCTGTTTTTTACTTAAAGATTGTCCATTGTTATATGCTAGTATTTTTTTTACTAATACAAACTTGTCTTGTGTGACTTGGTCATGAATCTGAGTGCACAGATTTATGAGCCACTTGGGTGTGACCGCAGTATGTGACCTCCTGTGTTTACAATGAAAAGGAATTTAGCTATGTGGGAATTGCAAGGAGGAACAGAGAATGGTGGCGATATCAGCCATCTTGATCTACACAGATGAGCTAAATAACCTTTTACAACTCTGTACCCAGGGCCTGTTTCTGCACATCTGCTAACTGTCACATAGATAAGAGGATGTACTTTCTATAAAAGTAGAAAGCCAACTCTGTTCGTTGGGCTTTTCAACTCTGAACTATTTGAGTGATGGTTGAAATTGCTAAATTTTTGCTGATCTTATAATAAAGTTGTTTTTTAAAAGAATCTGCAGTCTCTCTTCCTGTAGAATTTCTACCACAGTTTGTAACTAGTAGAGAACTTTTTTGCTTTCATGCCTTTCTGAACACTATCCTTACGAAAAGTGTGTCAGGATTGCACATGCTGTAGCCTACAGTTTACAGTAAGATCCATTCCTCTAAATATTTCAGCATTCATGGCCACGCCAAAGTGTCAGCAATGCTGGTCATGATTCATTCAGTATTAATTGATTTTTTGTTTTTTCAATGAAACATTAATTTCTCCCTGTCTTTTAGCAACATTACTGTCACGTCAACATGATCTCAATAGATTTTTGGGATAAGCACAACAGTGTCTAAAGTGATCAACTCCCATAGAGTTGTTTTAGCAACTGGCAGTGCCAAATGACCCCTAGCGTCAGTGCTGATAACTGGTGTTAATTGCTAAGGTATAACATTTTACTCTATTAGTGTAGACTTTTACACAGTAAGTGTAAACATCATCACAACCCCGTCCATAAATTCAGTTTCTGGTTCAAATCCTCTATTTTCTCGATGCCATTGTTGGATCAACCAAATCCTAATTTGTTCCACGCAAAGGTGCGCTTCAAACAATTATTTCACTGATATTATTTAGCTATTTTAATTTCAATACTTGAGACCTGGTTGTCAGACTGCAGTGTAACATAAAAAGTCTAACCGTTTTGATTGTGTGTGTGCAGCTAATGTTAGAATTACTTGCGTTTCACTTTTTGCACGTCTTTGCTAGATAGGTAGCATGCTAGCTAACTAGCTCGCCTCTGTCCTGTGCAGTTAGTCTGCTCCACTTGGTGGTTCCATGGGCGCGTATCTCATTTCAGCACCAAGCTTTTTAGGCTCATGCTAGTTTGTTCTCTTTATTTCAGCTGCTTACTATATATTGAGGACTAATCTGATTAACCTGGATGGGTGTCCCGAAATTGGGACAGTTGTTGCTAAATATGGATAATGTGACTACAAGTACGTTGTAAACAAAAACAAATGTTCACGGACATATACATGTCTTATATGTGCAGAAAGCTTAAATTATTGTTAATCTAACTGCAGTTTCCAATTGACAGTAGTTATTACAGCGAAAAAATACCATGCTATTTTTTGAAGATATTGCACAACAATAAAACACTTTTATCACGGCTACAGGTTTGATACATAAATAATGTACTTACATTCAGTAATCTTGTTCTGATTTGTCATCCTGAGGGTCCCAGAGATAAAATCCAGCTTAGTTTTGTTTGATAAAATCAATTTTTGTATCCTAACACGGTCCATGTTGTATACAGCATTCCGCCAGAATTCCGACTCGTTCAACTGGCAACAAAGCATTTCGATGTAATATAAACACTACACCTTGTTTCACCCGGTCAAGTTCTGTTTTTCTGTGATCCTCAGATACTCAAGAAGGCAACCAAACTTTTTTCAGCATTCTGCATGACATATAGGCTACACAAAAGTTATTTTAGCCCACCAAGGGCTGACCTCATTACGCACCAATGAGACAGGCGGTGTTAACTTGATTGACTGTATTTTGGTCCAATGACTAACTATCGTTTTGAAACATAGCTAGCTAGATAGCCAATGAGCTGGGCTTTACATGAGTATGTGATTGTCCTTTGTATGAGTAAAAGCCATTGTGCTAAGCCGCGCATTCATTCTCCATTGAAAATCGAAAGGACCAAGAGGAGTTTTCATTACGCAAAGCTCGATTTAGTTCTACAAAGTTTTCAGCAATTTGAGTAAGTTAAACAATGTCTTCTAACACTGGAAAAGCTAAATCAAAGTCCAGATATACAGATTTGGACGAGATTATAGCAGAAATCGACCGTGAAAGTGGCACAGAACCGGACTGGTTTTGACTCAACCGCTGAATACATTTTTTGGAAGGAAAGGACGCGACTTTAGACTGGTAAGTGAAATACATTTTTTCTTCTCATGCTAATGCACTTGTTTGAATGGTTGCATATTATTCAATAGAGATTTATTTGAGAATTTTTATTTGATAATAAACTCAGCAAAAAAAGAAATGTCCCTTTTTCAGGACCCTGTCTTTCAAAGATAATTCGTAAAATTCCAAATAACTTCACAGATCTTCATTGTAAAGGGTTTAAACACTGTTTCCCATGCTTGTTCAATGAACAATAAACAATTAATGAACATGCAACTGTGGAACGGTCATTCAGACACTAACAGCTTACAGACGGTAGGCAATTAAGATCACAGTTATGAAAACTTAGGACACTAAAGAGGCCTTTCTACTGACTCTGAAAAACACCAAAAGAAAGATGCCCAGGGTCCCTGCTCATCTGAGTAAACATGCCTTAGGCATGCTGCAAGGAGGAATGAGGACTGCAGATGTGGCCAGGGCAATAAATTGCAATGTCCGTACTGTGAGATGCCTAAGACAGAGCTACAGGGAGACAGGACGGACAGCTGATCGTCCTCGCAGTGGCAGACCACGTGTAACAACACCTGCAAAGGATCGGTACATCCGAACATCACACTTGCGGGACAGCTACAGGATGACAACAACAACTGCCTGAGTTACACCAGGAATGCACAATCCCTCCATCAGTGCTCAGACTGTCCGTAATAGGCTGAGAGAGGCTGGACTGAGGACTTGTAGGCCTGTTGTAAGGCAGGTCCTCACCAGACATCACCGACAACAACGTCGCATATGGCACAAACCCACCGTCGCTGGACCAGACAGGACTGACAAAAAGTGCTCTTCACTGACGAGTCGCGGTTTTGTCTCACTAGGGGTGATGGTCGGATTTGCATTTATCGTCGAAGGAATGAGCATTACACAGAGGCCTGTACTCTGGAGCGGGATCGATTTGGAGGTGGAGGGTCCGTCATGGTCTGGGGCGGTGTGTCACAGCATCATCAGACTGAGCTTGTTGTCATTGCAGGCAATCTCAACACTGTGCATTACAGGGAAGACATCCTCCTCCCTCATGTGGTACCCTTCCTGCAGGCTCATCCTGACATGACCCTCCAGCATGACAATGCCACCAGCCATACTGCTCATTCTGTGCGTCATTTCCTGCAAGACAGGAATGTCAGTGTTCTGCCATGGCCAGCGAAGAGCCAGGATCTCAATCACATTGAGCACGTCTGGGACCTGTTGGATCAGAGGGTGGGGGCTAGGGCCTTCCCCCAGAAATGTCTGGGAACTTGCAGGTGCCTTGGTGGAAGAGTGGGGTAACATCTCACAGAAAGAACTGTCAAATCTGGTGCAGTCCATGAGGAGGAGATGCACTGCAGTACTTAATGCAGCTGGTGGCCACACCAGTAACTTGCTGAGTTTATATATAGCAATCAATATAATGAAATATTTGTACCAATAGTAAATAAAGCACTCAAAACACAGCATTTCATAGTCAACATAAAATACACAGGCTATACATTGTGGGTCTATATAAAAGCCAGTGGAGGCTGGTGACGGTAGGATTGTTCATAATAACCTACAATATTCAATTGACTATGACATGCTGTGGTTTTCAAGTGTCTTATTTACTATTGGTACACATATACACTGCTCAAAAAAATTAAGGGAACACTTAAACAACACAATGTAACTCCAAGTCAATCACACTTCTGTGAAATCAAACTGTCCACTTAGGAAGCAACACTGATTGACAATAAATTTCACATGCTGTTGTGCAAATGGAATAGACAACAGGTGGAAATTATAGGCAATTAGCAAGACACCCCCAATAAAGGACTGGTTTTGCAGGTGGTGACCACATACCACTTCTCAGTTCCTATGCTTCCTGGCTGATGTTTTGGTCACTTTTGAATGCTGGCGGTGCTTTCACTCTAGTGGTAGCATGAGACGGAGTCTACAACCCACACAAGTGGCTCAGGTAGTGCAGCTCATCCAGGATGGCACATCAATGCGAGCTGTGGCAAAAAGGTTTGCTGTGTCTGTCAGCGTAGTGTCCAGAGCATGGAGGCGCTACCAGGAGACAGGCCAATACATCAGGAGATGTGGAGGAGGCCGTAGGAGGGCAACAACCCAGCAGCAGGACTGCTACCTCCGCCTTTGTGCAAGGAGGAGCAGGAGGAGCACTGCCAGAGCCCTGCAAAATGACCTCCAGCAGGCCACAAATGTGCATGTGTCTGCTCAAACGGTCAGAAACAGACTCCATGAGGGTGGTATGAGGGCCCGACGTCCACAGGTGGGGGTTGTGCTTACAGCCCAACACCGTGCAGGACGTTTGGCATTTGCCAGAGAACACCAAGATTGGCAAATTCGCCACTGGCGCCCTGTGCTCTTCACAGATGAAAGCAGGTTCACACTGAGCACATGTGACAGACGTGACAGAGTCTGAAGACGCCGTGGAGAACGTTTTGCTGCCTGCAACATCCTCCAGCATGACCGGTTTGGCGGTGGGTCAGTCATGGTGTGGGGTGGCATTTCTTTGGGGGGCTGCACAGCCCTCCATGTGCTCGCCAGAGGTAGCCTGACTGCCATTAGGTACCGAGATGAGATCCTCAGACCCCTTGTGAGACCATATGCTTGTGCGGTTGGCCCTGGGTTCCTCCTAATGCAAGACAATGCTAGACCTCATGTGGCTGGAGTGTGTCAACAGTTCCTGCAAGAGGAAGGCATTGATGCTATGGACTGGCCCGCCCGTTCCCCAGACCTGAATCCAATTGAGCACATCTGGGACATCATGTCTCGCTCCATCCACCAACGCCACGTTGCACCACAGACTGTCCAGGAGTTGGCGGATGCTTTAGTCCAGGTCTGGGAGGAGATCCCTCAGGAGACCATCCGCCACCTCATCAGGAGCATGCCCAGGCGTTGTAGGGAGGTCATACAGTCACGTGGAGGCCACACACACTACTGAGCCTCATTTTGACTTGTTTTAAGGACATTACATCAAAGTTGGATCAGCCTGTAGTGTGGTTTTCCACTTTAATTTTGAGGGTGACTCCAAATCCAGACCTCCATGGGTTGATAAATTTGATTTCCATTGATCATTTTTGTGTGATTTTGTTGTCAGCACATTCAACTATGTAAAGAAAAAAGTATTTAATAAGATTATTTCATTCATTCAGATCAAGGATGTGTTATTTTAGTGTTCCCTTTATTTTTTTGAGCAGTGTATAAGTATAGTGATTGTGTACCCTATTCTCTATAGATGTTTATAGATGTGTTGTTTATTTGATGTATTGATGCATGCTCATCCGTAAAAGTGTTGATTCAGGGCTCACCCCCTGCTAAAATAAAGTAATAGTAAATTTGAGTTCTTACTGAATGTTTCTTATCTTCAATTGTGCCAATGACTCAGATAACCTTAGGGAACCACCACATTCAAGTCGTCCATCCCCCACTCATTCAAATGTAGAAACTGGTTCATCCAGTCTGACCCCTGCTGCAGTCTCTGGCTCCACACCTAGCCCCGCCCGGCCATCTAGAGGTATGAATGTCCACAGTTGCACCAACGGAAACACCTAGACACCTACCCTGACACTCTCACGACCACCCCGTGAGAACCATCTGCGGCCATGAAAAGGTGGGGTTGTGTAGTGCTAACCAGGGAAGACAACACAACAGGGAAATCAGGAGACTCAATAATAAAAAAGGTGACTTGATCTCTATGGGTCTCGTTCGTAAACATAGTGACTGGTGCTGTAACTTCCCTAACGAACCCGGACCCTAATGGTCGACTGTCAAGTGCTGTGATGGGGAGTGGAATGGATAGGGGAACCAATGTAAAGCCTAGGCTATGTGCAAATGACCTGTCCATAAAGTTCCCAGCTGCGCCTGAATCGACCAGCGCCTTACACTGGGGAACTACTGTGTAATCAGGAAAGTGGATGTGTAGAGTACAGTGCGCAGCAGAATGCTCTGAACGAGTGTGGGTGTTCAATACCTGGGGTGACGCGAGAGTGCCCTGCCTGCCGCCTCCAGACCCAAAAGAATGCAGAAGACAGCGTGCAGGAGAATGTCTTCTCATGCCACAAGAGTGACACTGGCGCTGTCGTCCTCCACTCTCGCGGATCGCCGCTCCACCCAGCTCCATCATCTCGTGATCCGGGTTGGGAGGGGGTGGAATGGGCCAGCCCCTTCCAGGACGTCCTCTAGAAGCCAGCAGGTTGTCCAACCGGATGGCCATGTCCACCAGTTGATTGAAGGACAACATGGTGTCCCGGCAGGCTAGCTACCTTCGGACGTCCTCTCGTAGATGGCACCGGAAGTGGTCAATGAGGGCCCGCTTATTCCACCCGGACCCAGCAGCTAGAGTCTGAAAGTCCTGCGCGGTCCTCGTTATCTGCCTCAGGTGGACCAGCCGCTCGCCCGCCTCTCTACCTTTGGGCGGGTGGTCGAAGACTGCTCGGAAGAGGCGACGAACTCCCCGTAGTTGTCCAACGCGGCTCCTCCTTCACTCCAATCCACGTTGGCCTACTCCAGGGCTTTCCCCGAGAGACAGGAGATGAGGGCGGACACCTTCTCCCGCTCCGATGGAGCCGGGCTGACGGTTGTGAAGTAGAGGTCCAGCTGCAGGAGGAATCCCTGGTAGCGGGCAGCTGTCCCGTCATACTCCCTTGGTCGGGATAGTTGAATCCCTCTGGGTGCTGGGGTGTGGGTGGCTGGATCCGGTCACTCAGCTGGTCTCGAAGGATCGGGTCCTCTCCTCTCCAGGCGTTGGATGACCTGGAGAACCCAATCCATCGCTTCTCCCAAACTGGCTAGCATATCAGAATGCTCCCGGACCCATGCCACGACTCCTGGCATGTTCGCTTCTCCTGCTGACTCAACGTTGAGGGTGTGTGATTCTGTGATGTGTGATTTGAAGGAGTCAGGTGCAGGAGGGCAAATCACAGAATAAAAGGTTTATTCCGAAACACAGTAGTACGCAGCAATGCGTCAAACACCTCAGTGCGGAAAACAGGTGCACTGGAAAATAACGAAGCACACGGGTGAAAATAACCCGGCGATACAAAATAACACAGAGCTCCACTGAGCTAATCGAACCTCCACAATAAACAATCACACACAAAGACAAAGGGGCAGAGGGAACACTTATACAGGTACTGATGAGGGAATATGAACCATGTTTGTGTATTAAACAAGACAAAACAAATGGAATGATGAGATCAGGAGCGGCAGTGGCTAGAAGGCCGGTGACAACGAACGCCGAAGCCTGCCTAAACAAGGGGAGGTGGCAGCTTCGGAGGAAGTCGTGACAATCCACTTTGGTTACCCTGAGTGAAGACCAGTGCAGAGAGGCCATTTCTCTTATGAAGCATTCTTCTGATCAAGAAACAGTCAAACAGAAGATGAAATTGACCTTTGAGTACAGGAAGAAGATGACCCACGACCCGAGTAAACGCTCCACCATCCTAACCGAATTTCCACCCTTTCTGGATGTGAAGGGCTTGATAATACTTTTCTTTAAGAACTGTTTTAAATTGTATGAATTGCGTTTAATCTCTAGGTGCCAATTCAGGTTGGCAAGTACATTTTAACAAAAACAACACTTCCTTAATAGTAGTTCAATTAATGTGTATGCTGGTGATTTACTCAAACTCTGTTTTGGAGGTTAAAGTGGAATGTTTTGTGAGAAAGAAATTGACTTGCATGAAACGAATCTTTAGTTCTTTGTCTTATATGTTTCAGATTGTATTATGTGCTGCTGTTTGGAGAGGGAACATCAGCCAAGTTTTTGGAGAGGTGGCCAACTACATTCAAGCAAAATATCATCATGCTAAGCAAGACCCTAAGCAAGGCCACCTAGGGAGCTGAACTTCAGGAGCTGATCCAGATGGCAGAATTTGCAGTTGATGAGGGAGCTGACACGAATGCTGACGGTTAGATGATAATAATTTATAATTTATATTTCAAATAACTCTGAAATGTTAATGTCACTGATGATGGAATTTACCATTTTAAATCAGGATCTCTTCTTTGTTTAGGATGGGACGGTGACCTTTCCTCCATCCATCTCCTGCTCCATTTGATTCCTCCTTCATCACAAGGTTGCAAAAGACTAGGCAAGATCCATGGGTGGCACACAAATGGCCCAGGGTAGGGGAGGGAATGGCCGGCAGGGATGTAGAGCATGGCGTTTGCAATGCCAGGGTTGTGGGTTCGATTCCCACGGGGGGCCAGTATGAAAAATAAATAAAAATATGTATGCACTCACTAACTGTAAATCGCTCTGGATAAGAGAGTCTGCTAAATGACTAAAATGTAAATGTAAATGTAAGATGTCTGCCTCCCAAGCTGAACTGCATCTTGTGATATTCCAAAAGGTTTGTATTGGCATTCTTATTCTTGGACAGTGCTGCAGCCGTTATGATGAACTAATGATGGTGTTTGTTTTTGTCATCTTCAGGCAGGAACCAGTATCCAGGAACACCTTGATGCGATTGACCATATCTTCTTGCAGTTGGGACCAGGAAGAGCAGCATCCATGCTTATTTCATCATCCTGGACAAGCAAGCCTTGCCGTGCAAGTCAACGAGTGCTCTTGGTGCCTTCGATGAGCTTTTCAAGACTCACTTTGTTTTTGGTACTGCTTACAATACAATGCTGCGCAACATGTACACCTTCATACAGACAACTGTGTACAACATAGACATTGGGAAGGTTAAGGAGACTCCAAGGGTTGCTGAGCTCAGAGCTAGACTCCTGCACTAATGCCGATTAAGTTATGATGATATGTTTTGTTTGCCATGCTAGCATGGAAGTACCAACTTGCTCGTGAGGTTGATGAAGTTGATGCATGGAATGTGCCCTGGTAGAACTCTTAGACTAAAACGTGGTCAAGCAGATTGTTGTCATGTATTTGGTACATTTTCAGGCTTTAGGAAGCATTTGAACAGGGCACATTCCGGAGACTGTCAAATTTTGTTAAACGCTAACTTGGATGCTAATACAGCCGTTGATAATTTGCCAAGTAATGCTGATTTTCCTTCAGATTCTAGTTGTAACCATGTTGTACCAATATCTAACAAGAACACACTTGTTATGTGTGCATCTGCTATTGCACAACTGCAGGCTGCAGGTGTAGGTCAGACGACTGTAAATAGTTTTGTATATTCCATGGAAGAAGCAGTTCAAGAGAGACAATATCTTCAAAAGACAAAGAAACTGTCAGAAAAATCCAACATTATTTTCAGGATATTGAAAATCCTTTCACATTGTTGAATTCGGTATCAAAATGAAGTGCTTATTTCATACAAAAATGGGGAACAGTTCAAACAGTTGAGAAAGTCCTTGGTGTTAGATTTGAACGTAGAAGAAACAAAACTACTGGAACTTATGATCAAATAGTCATAACTGATACATTTTCTTACGTTTCAATTCTCAAGACATTGCAGTCAATTTTGAAGAACCCAAACACAAGTGGCATGTTTAACTCAGGGCACAATTTTAAAGATGGAGTTTACTTTGATTTGGAAGATGGACTATATATGAAGAGACAACCTTTCTTTTCTAAAGAGAAAAATGCATTGCAAATTCAACTCTTTTATGACGACTTTGAGACTGCTAATCCATTGGGATCAAAAAAGGGTATTCACAAGTTGGGAGGTATATACTTTACTTTGAGAAATTTTCCCCCAAAGTTTAATTCAATTTTGGTAAATATTCACTTATGTGCACTCTTCCATACTCAGGACCTTAAAACGTATGGATTTCATTTAATTCTTGAGCCAATAGTAAGCGATTTGAAAGTGCTTGAGACTGAGGGTATTGAAGTTCCCTTCTTCAGTGGTCGTATAATTGTCGAAGTAAGTTGAGATAATCTTGGTATACCTTGCCTGTTTGGTTTTGTCGAATCATTTAGTGCTCATTATTGTTGCCGTTTTTGTATCACTGAGAAAGTGGATTTTCAAACTGTTTTCTCTGAGGATGACCCAAGACTGACTTTACGAACAAAACACATGCACTCAGACCATTGTCAAACTATTCAGTCAAACCCAACACTACCTCATGTGTACGGTGGTGTGAAGCATACTTGCTTATTGAACTCTCTGCAGTACTTCAATACTACAGACACTTTTTCTGTTGATATAATGCATTACATTTTAGAAGGAGTTGCACAATTTGAGGTAAAACTTGTGTTACAGTATATACAAGCCAACTTTGTGACTGCTAAAGATGTGTACGGTATAATTCATTCATTTAACTATGGCTACACAGAGAGGAGGAATCATCCACCTGCAGTCAAATTGGATGATGGGAGCAATGATTTGGGTCTAAATGCTATTCAGTCTTGGTGTCTTCTCCGTAATTTGCCATTGATATTTGGTGATCTGGTACAGAAAGATGATAAATACTGGCAGCTGCTTCTGTTACTACTACAAATTGTAAATATTGTGTTTTCTCCTATACTAACAGCACATAATTGCTGAACATCATAGGCTTTTCAAGTATTTGTTTCCTGATAGAAATGTGTTACCGAAACACAACTTCATGATACATTATCCTCATTGTATAAGGAATATTGGGCCCATTCTTCACTCGTGGTGTATGCGCTACGAGGCAAAGCATAATTTCTTTAAAAAAACAACTGAAGAGTTTTAAGAATGTCACTATGACCTTAGCCAAGAAACACCAACATTACATGGCATATAATTGGGAAACGTTCAGCCAGGATAGACTAGCTATAGGTCCAGGAAAGATGTCAAGGCTCAATGATCTGAAAGAAGGCCATGAGATGGCTGTCAAGTTGAATGTCTCATTGCACACAAATGTTTTGTTAGTTAAATGGGTAAAGCACCATGGTACAGAATACCGTCTTGATTTGGTCATATGTGGTGAAGTAGTCATTAAAATGCCAGTATTTTACAAAATTAAGGCTATTGTTCTGAAAGAGGAAAATGTTTTTTTGGTTGGGTCAGCTCTTGAAACCTTATGTTTTGATGATCATTTGCATGCATTTAAAGTTATTTTGAAGCGAAGTCCACCATGCAAGGTATTTCATATAAATTAAATCACGTACCACAAACCTTTTGATTTGCTCATGTCTGTCACACCCTGGCTCTGGGACTCTATATGTTGAGCCAGGGTGTGTATATTCTATGTATTGTATTTCTGTGTTGGCCCGAGTGGTTCCCAATCAGAGGCAACGAGTGTCAGCTGTTGCTGGTTGTCTCTGATTGGGAGCCATATTTATAGAGGCTGTTTTCCCACAATAGTTGTGGGATCTTGTTTCCGTTTGGTTTGTTCCTTGTTGGTTGTGTTAAACCGTAGGACTGCACGTTTCGTTTTGTTGTTTTGTTGTTCATATTATCACTGAAGATAATAAAGTTTAAGTATGTTTGCAACTAACGCTGCGCATTGGTCTACTCCGTCTAACGTTCGTGACAGAAGATCCCACCATACCAGGACCAAGCAGCGTGTCCAGGAGCAGGCGGCCTGGACATGGGAGGAAGCGCCGGGAAAGGAGCTGGAGAGGTTGGCGATGGCCCAGGTGGGCAAATCGTGGTCCTGGGAGGACATGCTCGGGGGCAAAGGGCCATGGGCTAAGATTAAGGCCCTGGCGAGAGAGGAGCAACGGCGTCAACAGTGTCGTTGTCGGACGGACGAGAGGCAACCCCAGAAATTTTTTAGGGGGGGGCACACGGCATGGGCGACTGGGCAGCAGGAGGCTGCCACAGGGCGAATTGGGAGATTAGGAGAGGAGGCCACCGGGTTTGGGGGGCCAGAAGGCAGGTTGGCGGAGCCTGGATGGAGAGCAGAGCCAACTCCCCGTACTCAGGCATGGAAGCATGAGACTGGGCAGGTTCCGCGGTATGCGGAGCTGCGTACTGTGCCACGAGTGGTCCGGCATAGTCCGGTACGTCCTGTCAGAGCACCCCCGCACGTGTCGTGCGAAGGTGGGCATGCAGCCAGGACGGAGTGTGCCGGCTCAGCGCTCGTGGTCTCCAGTGCCTCTCCTCGGTCCCGGATATCCTGCGCCAGTGTCACGTGCTGTTATGCCAGTACGGGTACACAGCCCTGTACGTCCTGTGCTGATGCCTCACACAGAGTGTGTGAAGGTAGGCATTCAGCCAGGACGGGTTGTGGCAGCTCTTCACTCCAGGCCTCCTATCCGTCTCCACAGCCCGGCCCGGCCTATTCCTGCCACTCGCACCAAGCCTACGGTGCGCGTCGCCAGCCCAGCCCGGCCTGTTCCTGCTCCTCGCACCAAGCCTACGGTGTGCGTCGCCAGCCCGGCCCAGCCTGTTCCTGCCACTCGCACCAAGCCTACGGTGCGCGTCGCCAGCCCGGCCCGGCCTGTTCCTGCCCTTCGCACCAAGCCTACGGTGTGCGTCGCCAGCCCGGCCCGGCCTGTTCCTGCCCCTCGCACAAAGCCTACGGTGCGCGTCGCCAGCCCGGCCAGGCCTGTTCCTGCCCTTCGCACCAAGCCTACGGTGTGCGTCGCCAGCCCGGCCCGGCCTGTTCCTGCTCCTCGCACCAAGCCTACGGTGTGCGTCGCCAGCCCGGCCCGGCCTGTTCCTGCCCTTCGCACCAAGCCTACGGTGTGCGTCGCCAGCCCGGCCCGGCCTGTTCCTGCCCCTCGCACCAAGCCTACGGTGCGCGTCGCCAGCCCGGCCCGGCCTGTTCCTGCCCTTCGCACCAAGCCTACGGTGTGCGTCGCCAGCCCGGCCCGGCCTGTTCCTGCTCCTCGCACCAAGCCTACGGTGTGCGTCGCCAGCCCGGCCCGGCCTGTTCCTGCCCTTCGCACGCAAGCCTACGGTGTGCGTCGCCAGCCCGCCCGGCCTGTTCCTGCTCCTCGCACCAAGCCACGGTGTGCGTCGCCAGCCCGGTCCGGCCCGTTCCTGCTCCACGCACCAAGCCAGGGGTGCGATCGTCAGCCCGGTCCGGCCCGTTCCTGCTCCACGCACCAAGCCAGGGGTGCGCGTCGTCAACCGGTCCGGCCCGTTCCTGCTCCACGCACCAAGCCAGGGGTGCGCGTCGTCAGCCCGGTCCGGCCCGTTCCTGCTCCACGCACCAAGCCAGGGGTGCGCGTCGTCAGCCGGTCCGGCCGTTCCTGCTCCACGCACCAAGCCAGGGGTGCGAGTCGTCAGCCCGGTCCGGCCCGTTCCTGCTCCACGCACCCAGCCAGGGGTGCGAGTCGTCCAGCCCGGTCCGGCCCGTTCCTGCTCCACGCACAAGCCAGGGGTGCGCATCGTCAGCCGGTCCGGCCCGTTGCTGCTCCACGCACCAAGCCGGGGGTGCGCATCGTCAGCCCGGTCCGGCCCGTTCCTGCTCCACGCGCAAGCCAGGGGTGCGCGTCGTCAGTCCGGCACAACCCGTGCCTGGGTCACCGGTGCCTGGTCAGCTGCTCCACACCGGAGCTTAAGCAATCCGCTCCTACGATGTCCAGTCCAGCTCCAGCCAGCGGGGCCAGACCGGACCAGGGGCGCTACGGGGTTATTGGAGGGTGGTGGCGAGCCCGAGCCGGAACCGCCTCCGAGGAGGAATGCCCACCCAGCCCTCCCCTGGTTTGTTTATGTTTATGCGCGGTCTGCGACCGCGCCTTTAGGGGGGGGTACTGTCACACCCTGGCTCTGGGACTCTATATGTTGAGCCAGGGTGTGTATATTCTATGTATTGTATTTCTGTGTTGGCCCGAGTGGTTCCCAATCAGAGGCAACGAGTGTCAGCTGTTGCTGGTTGTCTCTGATTGGGAGCCATATTTATAGAGGCTGTTTTCCCACAATAGTTGTGGGATCTTGTTTCCGTTTGGTTTGTTCCTTGTTGGTTGTGTTAAACCGTAGGACTGCACGTTTCGTTTTGTTGTTTTGTTGTTCATATTATCACTGAAGATAATAAAGTTTAAGTATGTTTGCAACTAACGCTGCGCATTGGTCTACTCCGTCTAACGTTCGTGACAATGTCATATGGAGCAAGGGATTTGTTGGACTACAATGTCCCCTACTGTCACTTGATAACAATTTAAGCCAGGGCTGAGACTTATGGTTAGGTTGTGAGAAAGATATTTGTTTTTAATGTAAATTGTACTGTCACTTGATAACAGTTTAAGCCAGGGCTGAGACTTGTGGTTTGGTCATAATAAACATATTTGAATGTTGAAACAGCTTTGCTTGTGTTTCTTGTGAAATTCCAAGTGCTTTGACAAAATATTATTTCCATTTCATGGGGGAATAGTAAATAAATTAACACTGAATAGAGTAAATAAATGTTTACTCTAACAGGAGTCACCCCAGATCAACAGTAATGAGTGTCACTATAACACTTAAAGTGTTGATTACCTCTTAGTGTTAAATTTGATCAACACTGGCCAGTGTAGTGCAGTGTTAACTTTTTGCACTCCTTAGTGATAAATCAACACTAGAAATGTAACACTTTGATCAGTGTACTTTTTAGTCTGTGTAGAGTGGGACCATATGTACTCACTGACAGTGTTAATTTTAACACTTAAAGTGTTGTTTTAACACTTTCAAATTTACTCTGTAGACAAACTGTCTCGTTAGCTGATTGGCAGCTATTTAGGAAATTGAGACATAGGTGCACTGCCTCGGTTAAACAGGCCAAATCAAACTACTTGAAAAATTGAAAAATGTATGCACTCACTAACTGTAAGTCTGCTAAATTACTAAAATGTAAATGTACTTCCTTAGCGCTATGGCAGACTCTGCTAGTGATCCCTCTAAATTCTGTAAAACCGATAATTCTCTTAAGTGGGGTAATTCCTCTACTTCCCTGCATAAGCAAGTAGTTTTAGACTCATGCATCATTACTGAAAAACTTAAGATGTGTGATGCTTTTAATCAGCATTTTATCTCAGCTGGTTTCCTATTTGAAAGAAATGGTGGTCATACTGGTCTTGGCCAGTCAGTTGACTGTTCTTCCCACATACAGCCTCCAGTTGCCTCGATGGATGATCAGTCAACACGAATTCGACAATGGAGCATTTGTTGATGTTCTGTTAGCAACATGGTGACATTCAACCATACATGTTTCAACCGGAATATCGCGAAGAGGATTCAAAACAAAGGGTTGGATTTAGCTAGAAGCTCAGCTACAGCCAATGCCAGCACCAAGAAGGCAGATGACAAATACGGTGGCTAGCTAAGTAAGTGATTATTCCTGCAAGCCATCTAGCTAACTTTCGTTCATCTACTGAAACCCATATTGTGTATCGCTGGCTAACATACTACTGTGTTACAGTGGGGGGAAATCAAATAATTGTTCTGTTTGCTAACTTAGGTAGCTAGCTAGTCTAGCTAGCTAAGTTAGTTAAACAATTAAAGGTATCCCTATCTATGACAAAAAATAGAAGAGGTTTAACAATCGGAGATCTATTGCATCTCAATTGTAAAATGTCTTCTCTTTTTAGTCATAGATATGGCTACTAAACAGCAAGCTATGTTACAACCAGCCACCTAAAGCTAGGTTTACCAGCAAACGCTAGCACAGGGCTGGAGTTGGATAGCTAGTTAGCCTGGCACCTGCTAACTTGTTATGCACCATACCTCGTGTTTGTAACTTCTTAGCAAACATGTGTAACATCAGCGACTGTAAATAATTTTATTAGCTAGCTATGTAACATAATTGGCAAGGGTTGACATTGGTTATGATTATGACCATGGATGCATTTCAATCTCACAAAGTATAAGCATGACTCAAGATAGGATTCCAAACAGATGTAAATAACAATTATTGGCTATCCAGCTAGCTGGCTAAGTTTACTAGCTAACAGTGAGGATAAACAATAATACAACAATTTAATGTTGTAAATCTGAAATTGATAAGCTGGTTTTACAATGAAAAATATTGCCTACCTACCTAGGTACATTTGTACGGTCTGGTCACTGTGCAAAGGTTGAGGGTTATGCCATATTTATTGATATTGTTCTAAATATAATCTCTGTGCCTGTGCACGTGTATGCATGTTCAACTATTCTACCCTAATGTTGACGTTATGCTGGCACAGTTCAACTGTCGTTCAAACAGTACAAAATAATATCATACACTATATTATATATTTTTGTCTTGCAGACAATACCGTGTGGTGCCTGGGCTTCTTCCTGGAGTGGACTCTAGATATAGAGAAACAATATTCCTTTGCCTGTGTCATTGTAGCATAACTGTATACCATGAACTGCATCCCTCTCGATGGATTGGACATTATGCTGGATTTCAAGCAGAAAATGACTGAAGAGGAGCTGAATGGCACTTTGATCATGACTTTACAAGTGTTCCCTGAACTTTACTACACTGAACTGTATTTTCTTACTGTATGTTTCTTTGTGAATGGCAATTTTAACATGACCACCTCTCCCATCTGCTGATCACCAGTTCTCTTAGCTACAGATTGTTACACCAGATAATGTTATTTAACCAAATACTTTTGGTATCCATTACTGGGAGTTACAGGATAGGTACTGTTTGGTGTAGCACAGATAATTTTCAACCAACCTTAGCTTGGAGAGGCTGTCTTCATCCTCGATTTGTGGAAAAAGGATTCTCATAAAATGTCCGTGTCCAGTTGCAGGGGGCCAGTTTGAATTTAGAAAATGCTCTGTTATTATTATTATTATTATTATTATTATTATTATTATTATTATTATTATTATTATTTGTATTTATTTTGCTCCATGAAGTTATCCAACAATGTGTAAGTCATCATCTTGTCTATTTCAAGTCTTCTCTCATTGATCGAGACAGGTGTCTGTCATCATGACAGGTGTCTGTCATCATCACTTTGGGGTGGACACCCACCTGTCTCAACCTTAATTAATCAATCAAGTATAAGGGTGCAGCGAAAACCCGCAGACACTCAGCCCTCTGTGGAATGAGTTTGACATGTGTTCTACATGGTCTTATGCTGAGCCACACTAGCTGCATTTAAATAGGCAGCCCAATTCTGATATTTATTTCCATTAACTGGTCTTTTGACCAATCACATAAGATCTTTTTCAGATCTGATTTAATTGGTCAAAAGACCAATTAGTGAAAAAAAGCCTGTGTAAACGCAGCCATAGTCCTTTATCTGGATTTGGTACACTGGCAATGGTGTTTGGCATGGTGGGCTGTGGAAGCTGAGACTCTTTGTGCTTGTGGTGAATGGTCTTGTCCTGTCAGCAGTGTACGGCCAGCTGGATAAGACTGCCGGAAGTAATGTAGGGCTCATAGACCTTAACCACCAACTGTTTGAACCTCTTGCAGAAGATTTGCTGGTACTGCAGGTCTGCTGGAAACACATGCTTGTGGTGTTACCATTTTACACTTTTTGTGGAAGGGATGTAAGGCAACGCGCATTTGTTGGTAAAGGTGTCAACCGATTGGGAACGAAGTGTTTAGAGACATACTTGTGTATTGTTTAGGGACAACGGAATTGGGAGCTGCTTTTGAGAGGAACGATCAGTCATCAAAGTGAATGGGCTGGGGGGCTGCAGGTGTGAAAAGTCTTAGGAGGGCAGTTCTTATACAGCATGTATTGTTTTGTATGGAAGATTGAGGAGAAATGGCACCTTGAAATCGTTCTCATACACAACAGTACATTTACTGTCTCTAAGCACAACTCTACACAACCAAAATCCCCTTCTTCATCTCAAAGACCTATCTGTAAACCTACCACAGTCCATTGACTTTGACAGATCATTCTTGTCAATAGTAGCAGGTTTTTTTTGCAGACGTGTCTTTGTATTGGTTTTTGAGAATCTGCAGAGAGAAGAATGAGGTGGTTGTGTCATTACTGTTGTAGTCTAGATGTTATACCTTTCAGTGTCCCTCCCTCGTGCTCGTGTACCCGAAATGTCTCTGCTTTGGGGTATTTTTCAGCAGGGCACTGTGGAGGGACTCCAGATAACCTGAGTTTTACAAAGAGAAAAGGTAAAAAGAGAAAGGGGTAGACTAAATGTATGACATGGTCTGGAAGGTACTCTGTGGTCCTCAGGCTACATCTAACCTCCTGTATCCCCATAACACAAACACATACAAACACTACCCAATTCATATTTTGCCATGTTTACTGTAAATCGAGCTATCTTAGTCGTCAGCTTATAAATATTTTTGCCAACTTACCTTCACCTTGTGCAGAGCTAGGGGTTGAAGGCACATGCTGGTGGAATCATATTATATACCACCTACAACAAAACACACAATAACACACAATTTAACCATCCCACTAATTGTATTGATCTCCATTAGATTGGCTAGCTTAGCACACCTAACATGGACATGTCAACATTGTCAGCTTGCTGTTAGCTAGCATCACTAAATTGGCAGCAAGATTGCTAGCCAGCTGAGAACCAACTAACCAACCATAGACGATTTATACACATTCATCATTGCTACCAACACACAAACAGAGAGTTAAACAGCTATATCGACAATTCTATTTTTGTAACGGAGTGTTTCCAGACAAGGGTGGAATAGATGGCTTCCAGATTGAGCAACTCTTATTTGCTAATGTTAGCTAACGTTAGTCAAAGATAGCATGCTAGCTAATATTATGTTACCTCTAATTGATAATCTTCCATTTTGTTGTGAAGGAAAAAAACGATGGTATCGCATCACTTCTCAGCTGTCGTCGAAATGGATTCCCCATCAGTTCAGCCTGAAAATCCCTCTGATAATCTTTGGTCACTGTAAGCATCCTTCTTGATAGTGGCAAGTTACCGGTAGCATCGGGGTAAATCTCTGGTAGGTCGAATGATGCAAGATAACTCATTTTCACGCTTGTTTGAAATTAGCAAAGCCAGACACAGAACTCCACATGTATGACAAACGGTAGTGAAAAACAAATGCCTGGAGAAGTTTTGAGATTACTACGTGTTGGTCGTTCGAAGTAAACAATTATCCAAGTTAGTGGGCATGCCACATCTACTTAGCTGAGGAGTATGTCTGTCGGTAATGACGCGCTTTAGTGGGGAAGAAATAATTCTGATTAGCTGGGGGGCCTGGCTCCCCAGTTGGTGGTCCTGGCTGCCAAGTGGGTGGGTCTTGGAGGGCATAGGCCCACCCACTTCATATTTTTGTTCAGTATAGTACTGACTATATGCCGTAGCAGAGCCAGGGTGAAATGTCTCTTTAAGTATGCAGCGCCCCTCATTGCTGGCTCAGTAACAAACATTTTTTATTTAACTTTAGTATCAGGAAATCTTCAAAAAGTGTGGAAAGCAGCTTTTGTGCACCACTCCATAAGGGCGGAGATAGTAGTGATCTCAATAATTATTGACCCATTTCCAGGCTCCCTTGTCCTGTGAAAATACTAGAATCATCGGTCCAAAAACAACTATGTTATTGTTTATAATGTTAATCAATACGGATTCAGACCTAAGCATAGCACTATTACTGCTAACATGCTTGTTGTAAATGATATTGCAAATGCCTTAGATTATATAAATAATTGTGCTGCCATGTTTGTAGACTCGTCAAAAGTTTGATACTGTAGACCATGTTATTCTGTTGAATAAGCTGTCCTCAATAGGGTTGGGTACTGATGCTTGCCGATGGTTTTATAATTGTCTCAATGACAGAACTCTTGCCATCAAGGTAGATGGGGTCAAATCTGAGTTCCTTGAGTTACATAAAGGGATACCCCAAGGTTTGATACTCAGCCCACTACTGTTTACAATCGATATAAATAACATTGGTAATGCTGTAAAAAAAAAAAGAGCGCAAAACACAGTGTAAGTGGGAGAGTATGCACGCTGTGGCTATGTCTTCCTAACTGCTCCATTTGAGTGATGTCCAGCCTGCACTCTTGTGCCAGTCAGTTGATTAGGGAATGCCTTGCAGATGTGCTGATTAGTAATCAAGGTCTACATGTTAGCTGTTCCCATTACATAACATGGAACAATTACCCTTATACCAAACTCACCAGATAGCTGTGATTATATCCGGTTCAAATTCTGTATCAGACATATTTAAACGAATTGTTGCAGATTGTGGCAATCACATTTCTCACAGTTTTTCCCCCTTTAAAGAGTAGAATTATATTTATTGTGTTTGTGTTGAGAAGGGAAGTACAGCCAACAGCTTGAAAATTAAGATTAAGAATGAATTTAATAAGGAGCTGCTTGTTTCTTCAGCCTTGCAGACAAAGGGGCCTCCCGAGTGGCGCAGCGGTCTAAGGCACTGCATCGCAGCACTTGAGGCGTCACTACAGACCCAGGTTTGATCCCAGGCTGTGTCACAGTCGGCCATGACCGGGAGACCCAATTGGCCCAGCATCGTCCGTGTTAGGGGAGGGTTTGGCCGGCCGGGATGTCCTTCTCCCATTGCGCTCTAGCGACTCCTTGTGGCAGGCTGGGTACCTGCAAGCTGACCCCGGTCACCAGGTGTACGGTGTTTCCTCTGACACATTGGTGCGGCTGGCTTCCGGGTTAAGCGAGCAGTGTGTCAAGAAGCAGTGCGGCTTGGCAGGGTCGTGTTTCGGAGGACGCTTGGCTCTCGACCTTCGCCTCTCCAGAGTCCGTACGGGAGTTGCAGCGATGGGACAAGACTGTACCTACCAATTGGGGAGAAAAAGGGGTAAAAGTAAAAAAAACTTGCAGACAGAAACACTGCTATGGCCTAATAATCATATTGCATAGGCTACATTACATGGACATGTACTCCTAAATATATGCCTACAATGTATTATATGCATTTTTACGATGATCTACTTTGTCACATATTTGACTTGAGGACAAGCATTACAAAGTGTAATAGAGTAGGATTACAGGTTGCACTCTCGTTATCATCCTACAGATTGCAGTATTGTAATTATTTTGAAGAAGTTTATCGCGAGTCCAGACGCGAACCCACGCTTAGCCTTTTCTGTAGGCTACTATAGGAACTCCAATCAACAATATAGATATAGCCTACATTCATTCACAGTAGATAGTGTTCTCCTCATACTATAACCTAATGCATATGGGACTTTGTATGCTAGACTTCAATTCACTTCGACAATGTAAGAGATAGGATGTAGGCCTACAGAAATATAAATTAATCACTCCTGGAATCCTCTCATGTGAAATCCATGAATTAATTACATGTACAACGTTTATATGCAATATAATAATCATCCACTTCATCACATACAGTACCAGTCAAAAGTTTGGACACACCTACTCATTCAAGGGTTTTTCTTTATTTTTACTATTTTCTACATAATAGTGAAGAAATCAAAACTATGAAATAACACATATGGAATCATGTAGTAAACAAAAAAGCGTTAAACAAATCAAAATATATTAGCCACCCTTTGCCTTGATGACAGCTTTGCACACTCTTGGCATTCTCTCAACCAGCTTCACCTGGAATGCTTTTCCAATAGTCTTGAAGGAGTTCCCACATATGTTGAGGAGTTGTTGGCTGCTTTTCATTCACTCTGTGGTCCGACTCATTCCGAACCATCTCAATTGGATTCAGGTCGGGGGATTGTGGAGGCCAGATCACCTGATGCAGCACTCCATCACTCTCCTTCTTGGTAAAATAGCCCTTACACAGCCTGGAGGTGTGTTGGGTCATTGTTCTTTTGAAAAACAAATGATAGTCCCACTATGCCCAAACCAGATGGGATGGCGTATTGCTGTAGAATGCTGTGGTAGCCTTGCTGGTTAAGTGTGCCTTGAATTCTAAATGAATCACAGACAGTGTCACCAGCAAAGCACCCCAACACCATAACACCTCCTCCTCAATGCTTTATGGTTTGAAATACACATGCGGAGATCATCCGTTCACCCACACCTCGTCTCACAAATACACGGCAGTGGGAACTAAAAATCTCAAATTCGGACTCCAGACCAAAGGACAAATTTCCACCTGTCTAATGTCCATTGCTCGTGTTTCTTGGCCCAAGCAGGTCTCTTTTTATTATTGGTGTCCTTTAGTAGTGGTTTCTTTGCAGCAATTCAACCATGAAGGCCTGATTCACACAGTGCCCTCTGAACAGTTGATGTTCAGATGTTTCTGTTACTTGAACTGTGTGAAGGATTTATTTGGGCTGCAATTTCTGAGGCTGGTAACTCTACTGAACTTATCCTCTGCAGCAGAGGTAACTCTGGGACCTCCATTCCTGTGGTGGTCCTCATGAGAGCCAGTTTCATCATAGCGCTTGATGGTTTTTGCGACTGCACTTGAAGAAACTTTCAAAGTTTGCGTGAGGCCATTGGTTTGTGGAGAAAAAGTTTAAGATCTTTGATAGGCTGATGTGGAATTTGTTACAGGAAATAACAGCTGACATGTAGACTTTGATCAGGTGCTACTACGTAGACGATTTTAATTGGCTGATGCTTAAACTTAAACTAAAACTTAAAATTGTACTAATGTTCGCAAGTATGACCCACTACATTTTCCAATAAAAAAACTTCAAAACAGACATCATGCCATTTCAGAGACATACAGTATCATCTTGATATTCCATCTAAAAGCACTGTATCCTGTATCCAATACCATGTATAACACCTTGTTATGAACCTATGGTGCTAATTGTCCCAATCCACACTTGTGGTTGGCCGTATTAGTCATGACCACGAGAGAGACAAGGATTGTATTTGGGTGGTTGTGATTTGGTAAGCACATGCCTGGCATTCCCTCTGATCTATGATCCAGTTGCTAAGTATATATTTTAAGTTTTAATACTGGGGATCTGTGGGAGGGCTTGGCTCACATTCGCCGTAGAAGAAGACCCAGGGCCAAGGACAACAGTTGGTCCACTCGGGTCAATCCTTAATGAGGTGATCACCATTCATATACATTTGAGATTTTGATAACCCTTTATAATAATAATTTCCAAGAATAAGCCATGCTTATAAAAGTTTATACATGCTTATAAGTGCTTTATACATTAATACACATGCAATGAATTGTAATGATTATAAATGTTTACAAATAAATTAGTTAGCATAAAGTATTACAGTGATTTTAAACATAGCTATATTTTTGACCAGTAAAGAAATGTAAGGAATTCATAGACCATAAAGCATTGATCAATATACAGTAGATCTACATTTAGACATCCATGTGGCATGTACATAGCATACCCACCAGATGGCAATGGTAAACTGTAGGGTAGAGGCATCTGTGCATTTTGTACGTCTGGATTAGATGACAACTGTGTTGTATGTCATCAGTAATAAAAGTATGGACATACTGTATCTGCAAAAATGCATGTCGACAACACTTGACATTACATACCAAAGTGCCAGTGGAATTATATATGTACTTAATCCGTAATAGACCGATAAGGACATACAGTTATATAATACATTTATTTGTATATGTTTGTATTTTCTTGTTTGTATTTTCTTGGAAAACTAAAATATGATTACCAGTATTTACATACCAGGAAACCAATCATTACATGAGGTTATTCCCCTTTTGTTACTCCTACGGGGGGATATGTATAGACCTTTAAGTAAATCAAATATTGTTCGATTTAATATGAGGTTTTTCACATGCAAATCCGTTTTGTGGCAACCTGTTGAGGCAAATTTGCGGTGATTTGTGACCTCTGGCAAACAATTCTGGGAAACTTGTGGTGAATATTCTACTGTTTGCTGCAAATTTGCTGCAAACTCATTATGAATATGCAAATTAGATCCGGTTTTTGGTAACTTTGTGTATTAACAACATTGAAATGTTGTATCTACATCAACCAAATCACAAACTGTATAAATTTAAATGAACTTGCTTCTCACAGAGGGGATGGATATGGATATGGCGGCCCTGCGGAAGTCTTTAGTCCAAATGCATTCACTGAAACAATCAAAACAAAAACAACTTTAGGATGCTGAAAACAATTACTTAAAACATTTTCTATTTTGGCATCTTAAAAGGCAGACTCAGTGGCTAATGGATAGGTTTAGCTTGGGAAAAATGGGGTCAGCTGTTATAAAGTTGCCTTGATGTTGCTATGCTTCTCATTGAAACTGGCATTCTATATATTTGTCAGCAAGGAAACAATGTTTCTGCCTTGTATAAAGGTTATATAAACAAACAATGTAGCTAGCATAAACTTGGACTTAGGCCTACTAAATCTACCTTTACATGGTGGCCAACTGTTCATAGAGTGCCAAAGTATACAAGACCTTTCTCCAGCCTCAACACAATTGATTCAAACTAATCAACTAATGGGGACTTCATCATTAAGAGCCAGTCGCCTACTAGTTGTCTCTTCTTCCTGACTCAGGTGTATATGGCTTGAGGGAAAGAAAAGCATCATAAAATTGAGTTATACCTAATATGGCAATTCATATTAATTTTCCAAAATAAATTATTGTTAACTTACATCTCAAAGCCATCCATGCAAAAAGCCTTGACCTGGTGCACACATAATTTCTCTGTCCTCAGTTAGATTGAAGGCCACAATCTGTATTTTTGCCTTATAACTGATTGCTTCTAGAAAGAAAGAGAGAAGGAACAACACATGATTAAGATGAGCTAGCTACTAGTTTAAAGCAATGAAATAACTAATTGTTACAAAGAATGAATGAGGCTACATTTATGAGAATAATACATGCATTTGCTTACCGTATCAAGCTTGAAGATGATACACTAATTTATCACCAAAAAAAAGTGTTATGAGTGAGTGCACCACAAACATCTTTCCAGGGTGTTGATGCATCATCTTCCCAATGCAGCATCTTCCAACACCACGGGTAGGGGACGGCGGAGATAATGTATATAATGACAATATGTTATTTTCTCCGTCCTAACAATGGGAGTCATTGTCCCAAAGGCGGGAAGGCAGGCGGTCTGCCGGTAGAAGGATTACTGTTATACTATTCCAGGTATTCCTTAAAGAGGTAGAGTTTCAAGTGTCTCCGGAAGGTGGTCAGTGACTCCACTGTCCTGGCGTCATGGGGGAGCTTTTTCCACCATTGGGGTGCCAGAGCAGCGAATAGCTTTGACTGGGCTGAGCGGGAACTGTGCTTCCGTAGAGGTAGGGGAGCTAGCAGGCCAGAGGTGGATGAACATAGTGCCCTCGTTTGGGTGTAGGGTCTGATCAGAGCCTGAAGGTAAGGAGGTGCCGTTCCCCTCACAGCTCCGTAGGCAAGCACCATGGTCTTGTAGTAGATGCGAGCCTCAACTGGAAGCCAGTGGGGTGTGCGGAGGAGCGGGGTGACATGAGAGAACTTGGGAAGGTTGAACACCAGACGGGCTGCAGCGTTCTGGATAAGTTGTAGGGGTTTAATGGCACAGACAGGGAGCCCAGCCAACAGCGAGTTGCAGTAATCCAGATGGGAGATGACAAGTGCCTGGATTAGGACCTGTGCCGCTTTCTGTGTAAGGTAGGGTCGTACTCTGCGAATGTTGTAGAGCATGAACCTGCAGGATCGGGTCACCGCTTTGATGTTAGCGGAGAATGACAGGGTTTTGTCCAGGGTCAAGCCAAGGTTCTTTGCACTCTGGGAGGAGGACACAATGGAGTTGTCAACCATGATGGCGAGATCATGGAGCGGGCAGTCCTTCCCCGGGAGGAAGAGAAGCTCCATCTTGCCGAGGTTCAGCTTGAGGTGATGATCCGACATCCACACTGATATGTCTGCCAGACATGCAGAGATGCGATTCACCACCTGGTTATCAGAAGGGGGAAAGGAGAAAATTAATTGTGTGTCGTCTGCGTAGCAATGATAGGAGAGACCATGTGAGGATATGACAGAGCCAAGTGACTTGGTGTATAGAGATAATAGGAGAGGGCCTAGAACTAAGCCCTGGGGGAAGCCAGTAGTGAGAGCACGTGGTGCGGAGACAGATTCTGGTAGGAGCGACCTGTCAGGTAGGACGCAATCCAAGAGTGAACAGCGCCGGAGATGCCCAACTTGGAGAGGGTGGAGAGGAGGATCTGATGGTTCACAGTATCAAAGGCAGCAGATAGGTCTAGAAGGATAAGAGCAGAGGAGAGATAGTTAGCTTTAGCAGTGTGGAGAGCCTCCGTGACACAGAGAAGAGCAGTCTCAGATGAATGACCAGTCTTGAAACCTGACTAGTTTGGTTCAAGAAGGTCATTCTGAGAGAGATAGCAGGAGAGTTGGCTAGAGACGGCACGCTCAAGAGTTTTGGAGAGAAAAGAAAGAAGGGATACTGGTCTGTATTTGTTGACATCGGAGGGATTGAGTGTAGGTTTTTTGAGGAGGGGTGCAACTCTCAGTTTCTTGAAGACGGAAGGGACATGGCCAGCAGTCAAGGATGATTTGATGAGTGAGGTGAGGTAAGGGAGAAGGTCTCCGGAAATGGTCTGGAGAAGAGAGGAGGGGATAGGGTCAAGTGGGCAGGTTGTTGGGCGGCCGGCCATCACAAGTCGCAAGATTTCATCTGGAGAGAGAGGGGAGAAAGAAGTCAAAGCATAGAGAAGGGTAGTGTGAGCAGGACCAGCGGTGTCATTTGACTTAATAAATGAGGATCGAATGTCGTCAACCTTCTTTTCAAAATGGTTGACGAAGTCATCCACAGACAAGGAGGAGGGAGGGGGAGGAGGAGGAGGATTCAGCAGGGAGGAGAAGGTGGCAAAGAGATTGCTAGGGTTAGAGGCAGAGGCTTGAAATTTAGAGAGGTAGAAAGTAGAGAGGTTTAGCAGCAGAAACTGAGGAAGAAAATGTAGAGAGGAGGGAGTGAAAAGATGACAGGTTTGCAGGGAGTCTCGTTTTCCTCCATTTCCGCTCGGCTGCCCGGAGCCCTGTTCTGTGAGCTCGCAATGAATCGTCAAGCCATGGAGCAGGAGGGGAGGACCGAGCCGGCTGGAAGGATAGGGGACATAGAGAGTCAAAAGATGCAGAAAGGGAGGTGTGGAGGCAGAATCAGGAGATCGGAGGGAGAAGGATTTAGCAGAGGGAAGAGATTATAGGATGGAAGAGGAGAGAGTAGCGGGAGAGAGTGAGCGAAGGTTGCGACAGCACATTACCATCTGAGTAGGGGCAGAGTGAGTAGTGTTGGAGGAGAGCGAGAGAGAAAAGGATACAAAGTAGTGGTCGGAGACTTGGAGGGGAGTTGCAGTGAGATTAGTAGAAGATCAGCATCTAGAGGTCAATCGTATTGCCTGCCTTGTGAGTAGGGGGGGACGGTGAGAGGGTGAGGTCAAAAGAGGAAAGGAGTGGAAAGAAGGAGGCAGAGAGAAATGAGTCAAAGGCAGACGTAGGGAGGTTAAAGTCACCCAGAACTGTGAGGGGTGTGCCATCCTCAGGAAAGGAACTTATCAAGGCGTCAAGCTCATTGATGAACTCTCCAAGGGAACCTGGAGGGTGATAAATGACAAGGATGTTAAGCTTGAATGGGCTAGTGACTATGACAGCATGGAATTCAAATGAGGAGATAGACAGATGGGTCAGGGTGAAAAGAGAGAATGTCCACTTGGGAGAGATGAGGATTCCTGTGCCACCGCCGCGCTGACCAGATGCTTCCGGGGTATGCGAGAACACATGATCAGACGATGAAAGAGCAGTAGGAGTAGCAGTGTTTACTGTGGTAATCCATGTTTCCGTCAGCGCCAAGAAGTCGAGGGACTGGAGGGTAGCATAGGCTGAGATGAACTCTGCCTTGTTGGCCGCAGAACGGCAGTTCCAGAGGCTGCAGGAGACCTGGAACTCCACGTGGGTCGTGCGCACAGGGACCACCAGATTAGAGTGGCAGCAGCGACGCGGTGTGAAGCGTTTGTATGGCCTGTGCAGAGAGGAGAGAACAGGGATAGACAGGCTAAAATAATGCAAAAAGATCGGAATAAAATGTGTTTGGAACATGATAGTTTGTTGGTTGTGAACACCAAGGAACTTGAAGCTCTCAACCTGTTCCACTACAGCCCCGTCGATGAGAATGGGGGCGTGCTCAGTCCTCTTTTTTTTTTCCTGTAGTCCACAATCATCTCCTTTGTCTTGGTCACGTTGAGGGAGAGGTTGTTATCCTGGCACCGCACGGCTAGGTCTCTGACCTCCTCCCTATAGGCTGTCTCATCGTTGTCGGTGATTAGGCCTATCACTGTTGTGTCGTCTGCAAACTTAATGATGGTGTTGGAGTCGTGCCTGGCCATGCAGTTATGGGTGAACAGGGAGTACAGGAGGGGACTGAGCACGCACCCCTGAGGGGCCCCCGTGTTGAGGATCAGCATGGCAGATGTGTTGTTATCTACCCTTACCACCTGGGGCCGGCACGTCAGGAAGTCCAGGATCCAGTTGCAGAGGGAGGTGTTTAGTCCCAGGGTCCTTAGCTTAGTGATGAGCTTTGAGGGCACTATGGTGTTGAACGCTGAGCTGTAGTCAATGAATAGCATTCTCACGTAGGTGTTCCTCTTGTCCAGGTGGGAAAGGGCAGTGTGGAGTGCAATAGAGATTGTATCATCTGTGGATCTGTTGGGGCGGTATGCAAATTGGAGTGGGTCTAGGGTTTCAGGGATAATGGTGTTGATGTGAGCCATGACCAGCCTTTCAAAGCAATTCATGGCTACAGACGTCAGTGCTACGGGTCGGTAGTCATTTAGACAGGATATCTTAGTGTCCTTGGGCACGGGGACTATGGTGGTCTGCTTGAAACATGTTGGTATTACAGACTTAGTCAGGTACATGTTGAAATGGCGGTAAAGAAACTTGCCAGTTGGTCAGCACATGATCAGAGTACACGTCCTGGTAATCCGTCTGGCCTTGCGGCCTTGTGAATGTTGACCTGCTTAAAAGTCTTACTCACATCGGCTACGGAGAGCGTGATCACATAGTCATCTGGAACAGCTGGTGCTCTCATGCATGCTTCAGTGTTGCTTGCCTCGAAGCGAGCATAGAAGTGGTTTAGCTCGTCTGGTAGGCTTGTGTCACTGGGAAGCTCGTGGCTGTGCTTCCCTTTGTAGTCTGTAATAGTTTTCAAGCCCTGCCACATCCGACGAGCGTCAGAGCCGGTGTAGTACGATTCAATCTTAGTCCTGTATTGACACTTTGCCTGTTTGATGGTTCGTCGGAGGGCATAGCGGGATTTATTATAAGCGTCCAGGTTGGAGTCCTGCTCCTTGAAAGCAGCAGCTCTACCCTTTAGCTCAGTGCAGATGTTGCCTGTAATCCATGGCTTCTGGTTGGGGTATGTACGTACGGTCACTGTGGGGACGACGTCATCGATGCACTTATTGATGAAGCCAGTGACTGATGTGGTGTACTCCTCAATGCTATCTGAAGAATCCCGGAACATGTTCCAGTCTGTGCTAGCAAAACAGTCCTGTAGCTTAGCATCAGCGCCACCTGACCACTTTTTTATTAACCGAGTCACTGGTGCTTCCTGCTTTAGTTTTTGCTTATAAGCAGGAATCAGGAGGATAGAGTTATGGTCAGATTTGCCAAATGGAGGGCGAGGGAGAGCTTTGTATGCGTCTCTGTGTTTGAAGTAAAGGTGGTCTAGAGTTGTTTTCCCTCTGGTTGCACATTTAACATGCTGGTAGAAATTAGGTAGAACGGATTTAAGTTTCCCTGCATTAAAGTCCCCGGCCACTAGGAGCGCTGCCTCTGGATGAGCGTTTTCCTGTTTGGTTATGGCCTTATAAAGCTCATTGAGTGCAATCTTAATGTCAGCATTGGTTTGTGGTGGTAAATAGACAGCTATGAAAAATATAGATGAAAACTATCTTGGTAAATAGTGTGGTCTACAGATTATCATAAGATACTCTACCTCAGGCGAGCAAAACCTCGAGACTTCCTTAGTTTTTGATTTTGTGCACCAGCTGTTGTTTACAAATATACACAGACCGCCACCCCTTGTCTTACCGGAGTCAGCCGTTCTATCCTACCGATGTAGCTTATATCCCGCCAGCTGTATGTTATCCATGTCGTCGTTCAGCCACGACTCGGTGAAACATAAGATATTACAGTTTTTAATGTCCCGTTGGTAGGATAAGCATAATCTTGGGTCATCTAATTTATTTTCCAATGATTGAAGATTGGCTAATAGGATTGATGGAAGAGGCAGTTTACTCGCTCGCCGTCTGATCCTTACGAGGCACCCCGACCTACGTCCACGATATCTCCGTCTATTTCTCCTGCGAATGATGGGGATTTGGGCCTTGTCGGGTGTCCTTCGAGTCCGACTCGTTGAAGAAAAAATATTTGTCCAATACGAGGTGAGTAATCGCTGTCCTGATATCCAGAAGCTCTTTTTGGTTATAAGAGACGATGGCAGAAACATTATGTACAGAATAAATTACAAATAACACGAAAAAACACACATAATAGTATGATTGGTTAGAGGGCTGTAAAACGGCAGCCATCTTCTCCGGCGCCATCTAGTCCGATCTAGTCTATATAGACTATATCGATGGAAAATTATGTGGATATAGGGCGGCAGTTAGCTTAGTGGTTAAGAGCGTAGTGCCAGTAACCGAAAGGTCGCTGGTTCTAATCCCCGAGCCGACTAGGTGAAAAATCTGTCGATGTGCCCTTGAGCAAGGAACTTAACCCTAATGGCGCCGGAGAAGATGGCTGCCGTTTTACAGCCCTCTAACCAATTGTACTATTATGTGTGTTTTTCCGCGTTATTTGTAATTTATTTTGTACATAATGTTTCTGCCATCGTCTCTTATAACCAAAAAGAGCTTCTGGATATCAGGATTTTTCTTCACAGACACCCGACAAGACCCAAATCCCCATCATTCGCATGAGGAAGAGACAGAGATATCGTGGACGTAGGTCGGAGTGCCTTGTAAGGATCCGACGGCGAGCGGGTAAACTGCCGCTCCCATTAATCCTATTAGCCAATCTTCAATCATTGGAAAATAAATTAGATGACCCAAGATTATGCTTATCCTACCAACGGGACATTAAAAACTGTAATATCTTATGTTTCACCGAGTCGTGGCTGAACGACGACATGGATAACATACAGCTAGCGGGCTATACGCTACATCGGTATGATAGAACGGCTGACTCCGGTAAGACAAGGGGTGGCGGTCTGTGTATATTTATAAACAACAGCTGGTGCACAAAATCAAATACTAAGGAAGTCTCAAGGTTTTGCTCGCCTGAGGTAGAGTATCTTATGATAAGCTGTAAACCACACTATTTACCAAGAGAGTTTTCATCTATATTTTTCATAGCTGTCTATTTACAGTGAGGGAAAAAAGTATTTGATCCCCTGCTGATGTTGTACGTTTGCCCACTGACAAATTAATGATCAGTCTATAATTTTAATGGCAGGTTTATTTGAATAGTGAGAGACAGAATAACAACAAAAAAATCCAGAAAAACGCATGTCAAAAATGTTATGAATTGATTTGCATTTTTATGAGGGAAATAAGTATTTGACCCCTCTGCAAAACATGACTTAGTACTTGGTAGCAAAACCCTTGTTGGCAATCACAGAGGTCAGACGTTTCTTGTAGTTGTCCACCAGGTTTGCACACATCTCAGGAGGGATTTTGTCCCACTCCTCTTTGCAGATCTTCTCCAAGTCATTAAGGTTTCGAGGCTGACGTTTGGCAACTTGAACCTTCAGCTCCCTCCACAGATTTTCTATGGGATGGCTAGGCCACTCCAGGACCTTAATGTGCTTCTTCTTGAGCCACTCCTTTGTTGCCTTGGCCGTGTGTTTTGGGTCATTGTCATGCTGGAATACCCATCCACGACCCATTTTCAATGCCCTGGCTGAGGGAAGGAGGTTATCACCCAGGATTTTACGGTACATGGCCCCGTCCATCGTCCCTTTGATGTGGTGAAGTTGTCCTGTCCCCTTAGCAGAAAAACACCCCCAAAGCATAATGTTTCCACCTCCATGTTTGATGTTGGGGATGGTGTTCTTGGGGTCATAGGCATTATTCCTTCTCCTCCAAACACGGTGAGTTGAGTTGATGCCAAAGAGCTCGATTTTGGTCTCATCTGACAACAACACTTTCACCCAGGTCTCCTCTGAATCATTCAGATGTTCATTGGCAAACTTCAGACGGGCCTGTATATGTGCTTTCTTGAGCAGGGGACTTACGGACGCTGCAGGATTTCAGTCCTTCACGGCGTAGTGTGTTACCAATTGTTTTCTTGGTGACTATGGTCCCAGCTGCCTTGAGATCATTGACAAGATCCTCCTGTGTAGTTCTGGGCTGATTTCTCACTGTTCTCATGATCATTGCAACTCCACAAGGTGACATCTTGCATGGAGCCCCAGGCTGAGGGAGATTGACAGGTCTTTTGTGTTTCTTCCATTTGCGAATAATCGCACCAACTGTTGTCACCTTCTCACCAAGCTGCTTGGCGATGGTCTTGTAGCCCATCCCAGCCTTGTGTAGGTCTACAATCTTGTCCCTGACATCCTTGGAGAGCTCTTTGGTCTTGGCCATGGTGGAGAGTGTGGAATCTGATTGATTGATTGCTTCTGTGGATAGGTGTCTTTTATACAGGTAGCAAACTGAGATTAGGAGCACTCCCTTTAAGAGTGTGCTCCTAATCTCAGCTCGTTACCTGTATAAAAGACACCAGGGAGCCAGAAATATTTCTGATTGAGAGGGGGTTAAATACTTATTTCCCTCATTAAAATGCAAATCAATTTATAACATTTTTGACATGCGTTTTTCTGGATTTTGTTGTTGTTATTCTGTCTCTCACTGTTCAAATAAACCTACCATTAAAATTATAGACTGATCATTTCTTTGTCAGTGGGCAAACGTACAAAATCAGCAGGGGATCAAATACTTTTTTTCCCACACTTGATTTGTGTGTGTGATCTGCATAGACCGCATGTTAGCGCAAGGTATAAAAAGGGCTTTAGGAACTGGCAGTCCAGTGGCGTGACCCGTTTACTTCTGACAGCAAATCGGATGAGAAGTCATCCATGCTAACAATTTCTTCATCAAGTGTCCACTCCTTGCATTCCACAATCTGCAATTGGTTGAATCCCAACCTTAAATAAATCGTATGATTATTGTAAATCAATTTATAATGTTTTTAATCCAGAGTACTGTAAATACCCTTACAAAAAATGAACCGTTGGCGACCAGTCAGTGGGAGAAGAAAAATCAGTTGGAAAAAGGATACCAAGCTACAGTTGAAGTCGGAAGTTTACTTACACCTTATCCATATACATTTAAACTCCGTTTTTCACAATTCCTGACATTTAATCCTACAAAAAAATCCCTGTCTTAGGTCAGTTAGGATCACCACATTATTTTAAGAATGTGAAATGTCAGAATAATAGTAGAGAGAATGATTTATTTCGGCTTTTATTTCTTTCATCACATTCCCAGTGGGTCAGAAGTTTACATACACTCCAATACCTTGACTTTGTTGTCCTTAAGCCATTTTGCCACAACTTTGGAAGTATGCTTGGGGTCATTGTCCATTTGGAAGACCAATTTGCGACCAAGCTTTAACTTCTTGACTGATGTCTTGAGATGTTGCTTCAATATATCCACATAATTTTCCTTCCTCATGATGCCTACTATTTTGTGAAGTGCAACAGTCCCTCCTGCAGCAAAGCACCCCCACAGCATGATGCTGCCACCCCCCGTGCTTCACGGTTGGGATGGTGTTCTTCAGCTTGCAAGCGACCCCCTTTTTCCTCCAAACATATCAATGGTCATTATGGCCATTGATATGGTAAAATGATCAGGGCAAAGAACGAATGCAGGGCGAGATGACTGTGTCAGTTGGCGCATTACCAACATTAGAAAACAGAGTTGTTTTCACTTAGAACTCAATTAGATCGGTTGTCTCCTGAAACAATTATATTGATGAATGCTTTTGGAGTTAGTGTAATTCAATTATTCCATTTAATTAACAAATGATGTTGAACTTTTCCCTAGAGAACGGCATTAGCCTCATCTGCTGTTTTACAAACATTAGCTAGGGTAACATTGTGTGTGTGTGTGTGTGTGTGTGTGTGTGTGTGTGTGTGTGTGTGTGTGTGTGTGTGTGTGTCCGTGTTTGTGTGTGTGTGTGTGTGTGGAAGTGATTACTAAAGCCAAATAATATGGTGTTAGATGAGATAAATAATTAAGAACTTTTCTGCCAATTCTCAGTGGAAATTAGTACATCTAAAAAGGAAATTACTGATTATTTCAAGAATAGACTTAAAGGCCGATATCAAATCTATTGCAGATAGGGGATTTCCCAGAGAGCACTTGATTTGTGTGTGTGATCTGCATAGACCGCATGTTAGCGCAAGGTATAAAAAGGGCTTTAGGAACTGGCAGTCCAGAGGACATTACTCAAAAAAGTACAATCTTTGTCCCCATGTGCAGTTGCAAACATTATTCTGGCTTTTTTATGGAGGTTTTGGAGCAGTGGCTTCTTCCTTCCTGAGCGGCCTTTCAGGTTATATCGTTATATCGATATAGGACTCGTTTTACTGTGGATATAGATGCCTTTGTACTTGTTTTCTCCAGCATCTTCACAAGGTCCTTTGCTGTTGTTCTGGGATTGATTTGCACTTTTCGTACCAAAGTACGTTCATCTCTAGGAGACAGAACGCGTCTCCTTCCTGAGCGGCATGACGGCTGTGTGGTCCCATGGTGTTTATACTTGCGTACTATTGTTTGTACAGATGAACGTGGTACCTTCAGGCATTTGGAAATTGCTCCCAAGGATGAACCAGACATGTGGTGGTCTACAATTTATTTTCTGAGGTCTGATTTCTTTTGATTTTCCCATGATGTCAAGCAAAGAGGCAGTGAGTTTGAAGGTAGGCCTTGAAATATATCCACAGGTACACTTCCAATTGACTCAAATGATGTAAATTAGCCTATCAGAAACATCTAAAGCCATGACATCATTTTCTGGAATTGTCCAAGCAAATTAAATGCACAGTCTACTTAATGTATGTAAACTTCAGACCCACTGGAATTGTGATATAGTGTACTATAAGTGAAATAATCTTTCTGTAAACAATTGTTGGAAAAATTACTTGTGTCATGCACAAAGTAGATGTCCTAACCGACTTGCCAAAACTATAGTTTGTTAACAAAAAATGTGTGAAGTGGTTGAAAAACAAGTTTTAATGACTCCAACCTAAGTGTATGTAAACTTCCGACATCAACTGTATGCGATACCAAAACAGTTATTACAGCCATTTCATTTAATCTCAACAGGTGTAGACAGAGGGGACCCAAATGGAACGCTATTCCCTTAATAGTGCACTACTTTTGACCAGGGCACATAGAGCTGTGGTCAAAAGTAGTGCAATATATAGGGAATAGGCTGTCATTTGGGACAGGCCAGATAGAACTCGTCCTAATAGGCCCTCGCTGTTCACTTTCTAATCTGATCCTCTCTCTTGCCTTTGCATAATCACTGGCCCCGAGTATTACCCTATACCCGGACTCCAAACATACCTCCACCACCATTTAAACTGTCTTGGATTTCACCACAAAGACGAGCCAGACAAGCCAGATAGTCCAATTCATCCTCCAGGGGCCAAAATAATAAAACATAATTGTGCCTTTAATCTGCCTGAAGAATGTGTGCTGTTTGAAGTTGATAGTGTTGATAATCTTCTGAGAGGGAATAATTGACTATTGACTGAAACCGGAGGGCCCACTGAGGTAAGCCTCTCTGGGGTCTGCACCTTGCAGGTGTGCCCTTGGACACACTGCTGGCTCCTTGTTCGAGAAAGGGAGAGAGGAGGAAAAAAAGCCTTGACTGAAAGAATACATCTGACACTGTGCTAGGCAGTGGAATGAACAACACGAGACAAGATTCAAGACAGGATCTAAGCCAAATTGAGCTGAACAAAGGCAATGGTTCTCTGTCATTCTTCATGTCTGATGCAGCTGCAAATATCTTGTTAATAACGTTTTATCAGTTTGTTTGACAAGGTCTCCAAATTGCTCTGGGTGTAATCTGTTTGATTTGGACACTGACATTTCTGGTGAGAAAAAAACTACTGGATAAGAAAACATTTAAACATTATTCTACAGTTCCACTGTTTACCAGGTAGTTACTTCGGAATTATTTGAAATTAACAGTAGCTAATTACCTAATTTATTTTATTTTATTTCTTATTTCACCTTTATTTAACCAGATAAGCCAGTTGAGAACAAGTTCTCATTTACAACTGCGACCTGGCCAAGATAAAGCAAAGCAGTGCGATAAATACAACCACACAGAGTTACATATGGGGTAAACAAAACATAAAGTCAAAAATACAACAGAAAATATATATACAGTGTGTGTGAATGTAGTAAGTTATGGAGGTAATAAATAAATAGGCCATAGTGCAAAAATAGTTACAATTTCGTAATTAACACTGGAATGATAGATGTGCAAAATATGATGTGTAAATAGAGATACTGGGGTGCAAATTAGCTAAATAAATAACAATATGGGGATGAAGTAGTTGGGTGGGCTAATTTCAGAATGGCTGTGTACAGGTGGAGTGATCGGTAAGCTGCTCTGACAACTGACGCTTAAAGTTAGTGAGGAAGATAAGAGTCTCCAGCTTCAGAGATTTGTGCAGTTCGTTCCAGTCATTGGCCGCAGAGAACTGGAAGGAATGGCGGCCAAAGGAGGTGTTGGCTTTGGGGATGACCAGTGAGATATACCTGCTGGAGCGCAGACTACAGGTGATTTATAGATGACCTGGAGCCAGTGGGTTTGGCGAAGAGTATGTAGTGAGGGCCAGCCAACAAGAGCGTACAGGTCACAATGGTGGGTAGTATATGGGGCTTTGGTGACAAAACGGATGGCACTGTGATAGACTACATCCAATTTCCTGAGTAGAGTGTTGGAGGCTATTTTGTAAATGACATCGCAGAAGTCAAGGATCGGTAGGATAGTCAGTTTTACGAGGGCATGTTTGGCAGCATGAGTGAAGGAGGCTTTGTTGCGAAATAGGAAGCTGATTCTAGATCTAACTTTTGATTGGAGATGCTTAATGTGAGTCTGGAAGGAGAGTTTACAGTCTAACCAGACACCTAGGTATTTGTAGTTGTCCACATACTCTAGGTCAGACCCGCCGAGAGTAGTGATTCTAGTCGGGTGGGCGGGTGCAAGTAGCGTTCGGTTGAAGAGCATGCATTTAGTTTTACTAGTGTTTAAGAGCAGTTGGAGGCTACGGAAGGAGTGTTGTATGGCGTTGAAGCTCATTTGGAGGTTTGTTAACACAGTGCCCAATGAAGGGCCAGATGTATACAAAATGGTGTCGTCCGCATAGAGGTGGATATGAGCGTCACCAGCAGCAAGAGCGACATAATTGATATACACTGAGAATAGAGTCAGCCATAGATTTGAACCCTGTGGCACCCCCATAGAGACGGCCAGAGGTCCAGACAATAGGCCCTCCGATTTGACACATTGAAGTAGTTGGTGAACCAGGCAAGGCAGTCATTAGACAAACCAAGGCTATTTAGTCTGCCAATAAGAATGCGGTGGTTGACAGAGTCGAAAGCCTTGGCCAGGTCGATGAAGACGGCTGCGCAGTACTGTCTTTTAACGATTGCGGTTATAATATCGTTGAGGACCTTGAGCGTGGCTGAGGTGCACCCATGACCAGCTCGGAAACCGGATTGCACCAATTCGAAATTGGTCGGTGATCTGTTTGTTAACTTGGCTTTCAAATACTTTCGAAAGGCAGGGCAGGATGGATATAGGGCTGTAACAGTTTGGATCTAGAGTGTCACCCCCTTTGAAGAGGGGGATGACTGCGGCAGCATTCCAATCTCTGGGGATCTCAGACGTTACGAAAGAGAGGTTGAACAGGCTAGTAATAGGGGTTGCGACAATTTTGGCGGCTAAGATTGTCTAGCCCAGCTGATTTGTAGGGGTCCAGATTTTTCAGCTCTTTCAGGGGGAGGGGGCATGGGCAAGTTGCAGCGGAGGGTGCAGAGCTGGTGGCCGGGGTAGTGGTAGCCAGGTGGAAAGCATGGCCAGCCGTAGCAAAATACTTGTTGAAATTCTCGATTATTGTACATTTATCGGTGGTGACAGTGTTTCCTAGCCTCAGTGCAGTGGGCAGTTGGGTGGAGCTGCTTTTATTTTCCATGTACTTTTCAGTGTCCCAAAACATTTTGGAGTTAGTGCTACAGGATGCAAATTTCTGTTTGAAAAAGCTAGCCTTTGCTTTCCTAACTGATTGTGTATATTGGTTCCTGACTTCCCAGAAAAGTTGCATATCACGGGGGCTGTTTCGATGCTAATGCAGTACGCCACAGGATGTTTTTGTGCTGGTCAAGGACAGTCAAGTCTGAGGAGAACCAGGGGCTATATCTGTTCTTAGTTCTGAATTTTTTGAATGGGGCATGCTTATTTAAGATTGAGAGGAAATCACTTTTAAAGAACGACCAGGCATCCTCTACTGCCGGAATGAGGTCAATATCCATCCAGGATACCCGGGCCAGGTCAATTAGAAAGGCCTGCTCGCTAAAGTGATTTAGGGAGCGTTTGACAGTGATGAGGGGTGGTCGTTTGACCGCGGACCCATTACGGACGCAGGCAATAAGGCAGTGATCGCTGAGATCCTGGTTGAAGACAGCGGATGTGTATTTAGAGGGTACATTTGTCAGGATGATATCTATGAGGGTGCCCATGTTTACAGATTTAGGGTTGTACCTGGTAGGTTCGTTGATAATTTGTGTGAGATTGAGGGCATCTAGTTTAGATTGTAGGTTGGCCGGGGTGTTAAGTATATCCCAGTTTAGGTCACCAAGCAGTACGAACTCTGAGGATAGATGGGGGACAATCAGTTCACATATGGTGTCCAGGGCACAGCTCTGGGCTGAGGGGGGGTCTGTAGCAAGCGGCAACAGTGAGAGACTTATTTCTGGAAAGGTGGATTTTTAGAAGTAGAAGCTCAAACTGTTTGGGCACAGACCTGGATAGTAAGATAGAGCACTGCAGGCTATCTCTACAGTAGATTGCAACCCCACCACCTTTGGCAGTTCTATCAAGATGGAAAATGTTGTAGTTGGGGATGGACATTTCTGAATTTTTGGTGGCCTTCTTAATCCAGGATTCAGACACTGCTAGAACATCATGGTTAGTGGAGTGTGCTAACGCAGTGAATAGCTCAAACTTAGGGAGGAGGCTTTGGATGTTAACGTGCAAGAAACCAAGGCTTTTACGGTTACAGAAGTCAACAAATGATAACGCCTGGGTAGTAGGAGTGATACTGGGGGCTACAGGGCCTGGGTTAACCTTTACATCACCAGAGGAACAGAGGAGGAGTAGAATAAGGATATGGCTTCAGGCTTTAAGTACTGGTCTTCTAGTGCGTTAGGTACAGAGAAAAAAAGGGCAGATTTCTGGGCATTGTAGAATAGATTCAGGGCATTATGTACAGACAAGGATATGGAAGGATATGAGTACAGTGGAGGTAAACCTAAGTGTTGGGTAACGATGAAAGAGATAGCATCACTGGAGGCACCGATTGAGTCGGTCTCCGTGTGTATGGGGGGTGGAACAAAGGAGCTATCTAAGGCAGGTTGAGCTGGGCTGGGGGATCTACAGTGAAATAGTACAATAAGAAATAACCGAAACAACAATAAGCAAGGCATATTGACATGGGAGAGAGGCATAAAGCAATCACAGGTGTTATTCGAGAAAGCTAAGACAACAGCTGGTAATGGCGACAAAGTTTGTGCTGAGGCTAAACATAAACAGGATGCGGTACCGTATAAAGGAACAGAACAGCAGGCCTCAGCTGTATAGCTGAGTTATCATAAGGTCCGGTGAACAGCAATAGGAGAGTTCGGAGGTAGTTCGGAGGCTCCTACAACTCGGCGAGCAAGAGGCCACGGCTTGCGTGTGCTAGCGGGCCGGGGCTAGCAGATGGATATTCGTGGTCGATGTCATAACGGGAAGCCTGTTGAAACCACATCAGACGATTTTGTCGACAGACCAGTCGTGTTGGATCGGCGGGGCTCCGTGTCAACACTAGGAGGTCCCGTCCGGTTGACAGAGAGGTAGATAGCCAGGAGATGGGCCTGGCTCGAGGCTAGCTCAAGGCTGATTAGCCAACAACTACATCCATTTGGTTGCAGCTAGCTTGTTGCGATGATCCAGTATTAAAGGTCCAGTGATTCAGTGATTCCGGCAGAAAAAACGATATGTTCTGGATCGATAACGTGCTGTGCAGACAGTGCAGACTGGCCGATAATAGTCCAGGCTAGAGCTGGCTGGTAGGTAGTGCAGGCCACGGACAATGGTGAAAAACCGCTAACGGTGGCTAATAGCAAGTAGCTAGTTTTCTGGCTACTCCTGTCCAGTAGACAGAGAGGTAGATAGCCGGGATATGGGCTTGGCTCGAGGCTAGCTCAAGGCTAACTGGTGCTAGCTTTGGGGGCAGCAGTGATTAGCCAACAGCAACATCCATCCGGTTGCGGCTAGCTAGTTGCGATCCGGTGTTAATGTCCAGTTATTCAGTTATTCCGGCAGAAAATCCGATGTTCTGGGTGAAAACCGCTAACGGTGGCTAATAGCAAGTAGCTAGTTAGCTGGCTAGCTAGTTTCAACTGGAGATTCTAGATAAAAGGTAAGTCAATAATAGAATCCGTTCCACATTGAGTGAGGAGGGTTGCAGGAAAGTATTGTTAAGTTGCGTCAATTCAAATCTGGTATTAGGAACAAAAGAGGTCAATACACGTCTTCTAAAATAGACTAGTATTTTAATTAATGCAAAACACTTCAATGATATATATGATGTTCGTATATACGGGTCCACTGAAATACCACGCAGGGCACTCAGAGAACTGATCCATTGTTCTAAGTTCTTCTTCAAATACTCTGACAGAGATAGTTCCCGCTCCCTGCTGGCCAATCAGAGTAGAGACTGAGCGTGGTTTAGACTTATTCAGCCAATCGTTGGCGCACAGGCTGGTCCCAGTCCCTTGGCGCTCCACGGGGCGCGCTTCTTCACGAAATTGGATCTCAGGAGCGCGTACAACCTGGTGCGTATCCGGGAGGGAGATGAGTGGAAGACAGTATTTAGTACCACCATTTAGTACCACCTCGTCATGCCATACGGTTTGATGAATGCTCCATCAGTCTTCCAATCTTTTGTTGATGAGATTTTCAGGGACCTGCACAGACAGGGTGTAGTGGTGTATATTGATGACATTCTCATATACACCGCTACACGGGCCGAGCATGTGTCCCTGGTGCATCAGGTGCTTGGTCAACTGTTGGAGCATGACCTGTATGTGAAGGCGGAGAAATGTCTGTTCTTCCAAGAGTCCATCTCCTTCCTAGGACACCGCATGTCCGCGTCAGGTGTGGAGATGGAGATTGACCGCATTTCGGCCGTGCGTAATTGGCCGATTCAAACCACGGTGAAGGAGGTGCAGCGATTCTTGGGTTTTGCCAACTACTACCGGAGGTTTATCCGGGGCTTTGGTCAGGTAGCAGCTCCCATTACCTCCTTGATGAAGGGAGGACCAGTGTGTCTACAGTGGTCAGCTGAGGCGGACAGGGCTTTTGGTCATCTGAAGGACCTGTTTACTTCGGCTCCGGTGCTGGCTCATCCGGATCCTTCCTTGGCATTCCAGGATGAGGTGGATGCGCCCGAGGCTGGGATTGGAGCTGTACTGTCTCAGCGCTCGGGTACGCCACCAAAACTCCGCCCCTGTGCTTTCTTTTCTAAGAAGCTCAGTCCGGCGGAGCGCAACTATGATTTGGGGGAACCGGGAGCTGTTAGCTGTGGTTAAAGCTCTGAAAGTGTGGAGGCATTGGCTTGAGGAGGCTAAACACCCTTTTCTCATTTTGACTGACTATCGCAATCTGGAGTACATCGTGTGGCGAGGAGGTTGAACCCTCGCCAGGCAAGGTGGGCCATGTTCTTCACTCATTAAGGCAGATGCCCTGTCCCGACTGTATGACACAGAGGAGAGGTCCATTGAGCCCACTCCTATACTTCCGGCGTCGTGTCTGGTGGCACCGGTGGTGTGGGCGGTTGACGCGGACATCGAGCGGGCGTTACGTACCGAGCCCACTCCCCCCCAGTGTCCAGAGGGTCGGATGTACGTGCAGCTCGAGGTTCGCAATCGATTGATCTATTGGGCTCACACGTCATCCTGGTATCGGTCTTAGTGGGAAGTACTGGTAGCCCACTTTAGCCAAGGATGTGAGGGTTTATATTTCCTCCTGCTTTTGTTACGGACCTTCCCCCCTCACAAGGGAACACCACGATCCTGGTCGTTTTGGATCAGCTTTCTATGTCCTGCCATCTCATTCCTATGCCAGGTCTCCCTACAGCCCTACAAACTGCTGAGGCCCTGTTTACACACGTCTTCCGGCACTACGGGGTACCTGAGGATATTGTGTCGGATCGGGGTCCCCAGTTCACCTCAAGGGTCTGGAGGGCGTTCATGGAACGTCTTGGGGTCTCGATCAGCCTTACCTCAGGTTTTCCCCCGAGAGTAATGGGCAGGTGGAGAGAGTTAACCAGGATGTGGGTAGGTTTCTGTGGTCCTATTGCCAGGACCGGCAGGTGGAGTGGTCGGGTTTTATCCCCAGGGCAGAGATGGTCCAAAACTCACTCTGCCACTCTACTAACCTTACTCCTTTCCAGTGTGTGTTAGGTTATCAGTCGGTTCTGGCACCTTGGCATCAGAGCCAGATCGAGGCTCCTGCGGTGGATGAGTGCTTTCGGCGCTCGGAAGAGACCTGGAACGCTGCTCATGTACACCTGCAGCGGGCCATCAGGCGACGAAAGGCGAGCACCGATCGCCACCGCAGTGAGGCCCCGGTGTATGCACCGGGGGACCGTGTCTGGCTCTCGACCCAAAACCTGCCCCTTCGCCTGCCCTGCCGGAAGCTGGGTTGGCGGTTTGTGGGGCCATTTAAAGTCCTGAGGAGATTGAACAAGGTTTGTTATAGGTTACAGCTTCCTCTTAATTACAGTATTAACCCCTCGTTCCATGTGTCTCTCCTCAGGCGGGTAGTAGCTGGTCCACTCCAGGAGTCTGAGGTACGGGAGGTTCCTCCGCCCCCACTGGACATCGAGGGGGCACCGGCGTACTCGGTCTGTTCCATCTTGGAATTGAGGCGTCGGGTGGGGGGCCTGCAGTATCTCGGAGTGGGAGGGGTACGGTGCGGAGGAACGGTGCTTGGTACCTAGGAGGCACATCCTCGTTCCTTCCATGTTGAGGGATTTCCACCGTAGTCATCCGACTCGCCCTGCTCCGCGTCCTCCTGGCCGTCGCACGGCTGGAGCCGCGCGTCAAGGGGGGAGGGGTACTGTCACGAATTCAGCCGAGGCTGCCCCTCCTCCTTGTTCTGGCAAGCTTCGGCGTTCGTCGTCACCGGAGTACTAGCTACTACTGATCCATGTGTCTATGTTCGACTTGTTTTGTCTTCATTGGTCACACCTGTTTCCCATCATGTAGTTATGTCTTCCCTATTTAACCCTCTGTCTCACACTGTGTGTTGTGCGTGTTTGTTCATATTTTGGTTGTCGTTAGTGTGCGGGTTTGTTCCTCCCTGCGTGGAGGTTTTGTTCATTCATTTACCTACGAGTAAAGTACGCTTTTTTTTCGATTAGCTCTGTGTCCTGCGCCTGACTTCGTCTACCGCATTACACTGACTCCTTGACACATTCAAGGATTTTTCTTTATTTTTACTATTTTCTACATTGTAAAATAGTGAAGACATCAAATCTATTAAATAACACATACGGAATCATGTAGTAACCAATAAAGTGTTAAACAAATCGAAATATATTTGAGATTCTTCAAATTTCTCTCAACCAGCTTGACATGTAATGCTTTTCCAACAGTCTTGAAGGAGTTCCCACATATGCTGAGCACTTGTTGGCTGCCTTTCCTTCACTTTGCTGTCCGACTCATCCTAAACCATCTCAATTTGGTTGAGGTCGGGGGATTGTGGAGGCCAGGTCATCTGATGGAGCACTCCATCACTCTCCTTCATGGTAAAATAGCCCTTACACAGCCTGGAGGTGTGATGGGTCATTGTCCTGTTGAAAAACAAATGATAGTCCCACTAAGCCCAAACAGGATGAGATGGCGTATTGCTGCAGAATGCTGTGGTAGCCATGCTGGTTAAGTGTGCCTTGAATTCTAAATAAATCACTGACAGTATCCCCAGCAAAGCACCCCCACACCATAACACCTCCTCCTCCATGCTTTACGTTGGGAAATACACATGCAGAGATAATCCGTTCACCCACACCGCGTCTCACAATGACACAAAAATCGCCAATTTGGACTCCAGACCAAAGGAAAGATTTCCACTGGTCTAATGTCCATTGCTCATGTTTCTTGGCTCAAGAAAGTATCTTCTTATTATTGGTGTCCTTTAGTTGTGGTTTCTTTGTAGCAATTCGAACATGAAGGCCTGATTCACACAGTCTTCTCTGAACAGTTGATGTTGAGATGTGTCTGTTACTTGAACTCTGTGAAGCATTTATTTGGGCTGCAATTTCTGAGGCTGGTAACTCTAATGAACTTATCCTCTGCAGCAGAGGTAACTCTGGGTCTTCCATTCCTGTGGCGGTCCTCATGAGAGCCAGATTCATCATAGCGCTTGATGTTTTTTGTGACTGCACTTGAAGAAACTTTCAAAGTTCTTGAAAAGTTCCGTATTGACTGACCTTCATGTCTTAAAGTATTGACGGACTGTCATTTCTCTTTGCTTATTTGAGCTGTTCTTGCCATAATATGGACTTGGTCTTTTACCAAATAGGGCTATCTTCTGTATACCCCCCCGATTTGGAATAATTAGGCAGCCATTCAGTTGGTGCGATGGGCAACACAGATGCCAAAGCACAGCTGAGGGGAATAGCTAATGCCGCTCCTGCGCCACTGAATCACCAACACGAACATGAGACACAAGAAAGGAAACAAGGAACGAAACAGAGGTGTGCTCCATTAAACAGTGTAGACTTATTGGTACAATGATAGACTCCTTGATTCCTACTCGCCTACACTGTTAGAAAAAAAGGTGGTACCTAGAATCATACAAGGTCCTTCAGCTATCCCTGTAGAAAAATCCTGTTTGGTTCAAGGTAGAATCTTTTCAACAAAGGGTACTTTGAAGGTTTCCCCGTTGGGTGAAAAGGTTCTACCTGTAACCAAAAAAGGGTTATACTACAGAAGAATCCTTTTTGAAACCTTTTTTCTAAGAGTTTACTTATTTGTTGACTTTCCTCTGTTCCTTCTTAAAGTATATCCTTCATGTCTTCCTAACTTCTTCAAGGTGATCTATAGCCTGTGCCTTCAGAAAGTATTCATACCCCTTGACTTATTCCACATTTTGTTATAGCCTGAATTTAAAATGGATTAAATATATTTATTTTCTCTACACACAATACCCCATAATGACAGTGAAAACATGTTTTTAGACATTTTTGCACATTTATTGGAAATAAAATACAGAAATATCTGATTTACATAAGTATTCACACCCCTGAGTCAATACTTTGGCATCAATTACAGCTGTGAGCTTTCCACATCTGGATTGTACAACATTTGGCCATTTATTCTTTTAAAAATGATTTAAGCTCTGTCAAATTGGTTGTTGATCATTTTCAGGTCTTGCCATTGATATTCAAGCAGATTTAAGTCAAAACTGTAACTAAGGAATATTCACTATCTTCTAGGTAAGCAACATTGTTTGTAGGATTACTTTAGTGCCTTGTTGCAAACAGGATGCATGTTTTGGAATATTTGTATTCTGTACAAGCTTCCTTCTTTTCACTCTGTCAATTAGGTTAGTATTGTGGAGTAACTAAAATGTTGTTGATCCATCCTCAGTTTTCCCCTATCACAGCCATTAAACTCTGTATCTGTTTTAAAGTCACCATTGGCCTCATGGTGAAATCTCTGAGCGGTTTCCTTCCTCTCCGGCAACTGAGTTAGGAAGGATACCTGTATCTTTGTAGTGACTGGGTGTATTGATACACCATCCAAAGTGTAATTAATAACTTCACCATGCTCAAAGGGATATTCAATGTCAGCTTTTTTATTTTTACCCAATCGATCAATAGGTGCCCTTCTTTGCGAGGCATTGGAAAACCTCCCTGGCCTTTGTGGTTAGAATCTGTGTTTGAAATTCACAGCTCAATTGAGGCACCTTACAGATAATTGTATGTAGGGGGTACAGAGATGAGGCAGTCATTCAAAAATCATAATAAACACTATTATTGTACACAGAGTGAGTCCATGCAGTGTATTATGTGACGTGTTAAGCACATTTTTACTCCTGAACTTATTTAGGCTTGCCATAACAAAGGGGTTGAATACTTATTGACTCTAGGCATTTCAGCTTTTCATTTTTAATGAATTTGTACATATTTAGAAAAACATAATTCCACTTTGACATTATGGGGTATTGTGTTTAGACAAGTGACAAAAAAATCGGAATTAAATCCATTTCAAATTCATGCTGTAACACAACAAAATGTGGCAAAAGTCAAGGGGTGTGAATACTTCTGAAGACACTGTACTTTTGATTAATTGTATTGCACACCAAATGATTAGATATGCGTCCGTCCGCTTGTTGGTGGGAGTGGTTGAGTTTAAATCAAATCAAAAACAAAATTGTCACATGCGCTGAATACAACAGGTGTAGACCTTACAGTGAAATGCTTACTTACAAGCCCTTAACAAACAATACAGTTCAAGAAATAGAGTTAAGAAGATATTTACTAAATAAACAAAAGTAAAAAAAAAAATAGAATCAAATCAAGAAGTTACAAGAAAATTACATAACAATAACGAGGCTATATGCAGGGGGTACCGGTACCGAGTCAATGTGCTGGGGTACAGGTTAAGTGCTGGTACCGAGCCATTTCCACAGGTGATTTTTTTATTTGATTATATGACATTTTTCTAATGGATGCATGCATGTATGCAGAGAAAGCACACTATCAGAGCTTTAATGCGGACCGATGTAATTAAATCTGGTAGATGGCAGGCCTGGTGGACTCAAGGTATTCCTGCTAAATTCATTATCCTAAACGTTGAATACAAAACAGAGGAAGGGGAGGCGCATGCGTGTACCGATACAAAGCATGGGGTGTGAGTAGCTCCGTTTTATACCGACAAAACTGTGGTGATATGTAGAAACCAGACAACAAAGTTTACATCAATCCTCTAAAATCAATAAATCAACATATCCCCAAGAAACTGGGAGAGTGTGAGCAATCAGTTACGTACAACAGCAAACCAATCAGTTGGTAAAGCGGTGCGGCGACACAACGCTTTGAGCACACCGACTGCGTCATTGAAGAAAATAGTATGCAGCCTCAACTACAGTCGTGGTCAAAAGTTTTGAGAATGACACAAGTATTGGTCTTCACAAAGTTTGCTGCTTCAGTGTATTTATATATTTTTGTCAGATGTAACTATGGTATACTGAAGTATAATTAAATCAAATAAAATCAAATTTTATTTGCCACATGCGCCGAATACAACAGGTGTAGACATTACCGTGAAATGCTTACTTACAGCCCTTAACCAAGCATTCCATAAGTGTCAAAGGCTTTTATTGACAATTACATGAAGTTTATGCAAAGAGTCAATATTTGCAGTGTTGACCCTTCTTTTTCAAGACCTTTGCAATCTGCCCTGGCATGCTGTCAATTAACTTCTGGGTCACATCCTGACTGATGGCAGCCCATTCTTGCATAATCAATATTTGGGTTTTTGTTTGTCCATCCGCCTCTTGAGGATCGACCACAAGTTCTCAATGGGATTAAGGTCTGGGGAGTTTCCTGGCCATGGACCCAAAAGGTTGATATTTTGTTCCCCGAGCCACTTAGGTATCACTTTTGCCTTATGGCAAGGTGCTCCATCATGCTGGAAAAGGCATTGTTCATCACCAAACTGTTCTTGGATGGTTGGGAGAAGTTGCTCTCGGAGGATGTATTGGTACCATTCTTTATTCATGGCTGTGTTCTTAGGCAAAATTGTGAGTGAGCCCACTCCCTTGGCTGAGAAGCAACACCACACATGAATGGTCTCAGGATGCTTTACTGTTGGCATGACACAGGACTGATGGTAGCGCTCACCTTGTCTTCTCCGGACAAGCTTTTTTCCGGATGCCCCAAACAATCGGAAAGGTGATTCATCAGAGAAAATGACTTTACCCCAGTCCTCAGCAGTCCAATCCCTGTACCTTTTGCAGAATATCAGTCTGTCCCTGATGTTTTTCCTGGAGAGAAGTGGCTTCCTCGCTGCCCTTCTTGACACCAGGCCATCCTCCAAAAGTATTCGCCTTACTGTGCGTGCAGATGCACTCACACCTGCCTGCTGCCATTCCTGAGCAAGCTCTGCACTGGTGGTGCCCTGATCCCGCAGCTGAATCAACTTTAGGAGACGGTCCTGGCGCTTGCTGGACTTTCTTGGGCGCCCTGAAGCCTTCTTCACAACAATTGAACCTCTCTCCTTGAAGTTCTTGATGATACGATAAATGGTTGTTTTAGGTAAAATCTTACTAGCAGCAATATCCTTGCCTGTGAAGCCCTTTTTGTGCAAAGCGATGATGACGGCACATGTTTCCTTGCAGGTAACCATGGTTAACAGAGGAAGAACAATGATTTCAACCACCACCCTCCTTTTAAAGCTTCCAGTCTGTTATTCTAACTCAATCAGCGTGACAGAGTGATCTCCAGCCATGTCCTCGTCAACACTCTCACCCGTGTTAACGAGAGTATCACTGACATGATGTCAGCTGGTCCTTTTGTGGCAGGGCTGAAATGCAGTGGACATTTTTTTGGGGGGATTAAGTTAATTTTCATGGCAAAGAGGGACTTTGCAATTAATTGCAATTCATCTGATCACTCTTCATAACATTCTGGAGTATATGCAAATTGCCATCATAAAAACTGAGGCAGCAGACTTTGTGAAAATTAATATTTGTGTCATTCTTAAAACTTTTGACCACGGCTGTAGTACACTGCTCAAAAAAATAAAGGGAACACTTAAACAACACAATGTAACTCCAAGTCAATCACACTTCTGTGAAATCAAACTGTCCACTTAGGAAGCAACACTGATTGACAATACATTTCACATGCTGTTGTGCAAATGGTATAGACAACAGGTGGAAATTATAGGCAATTAGCAAGACACTCCCAATAAAGGACTGGTTTTGCATGTGGTGACCACAGACCACTTCTCAGTTCCTATGCTTCCTGGCTGATGTTTTGGTCACTTTTGAATGCTGGCGGTGCTTTCACTCTAGTGGTAGCATGAGACGGAGTCTACAACCCACACAAGTGGCTCAGGTAGTGCAGCTCATCCAGGATGGCACATCAATGCGAGCTGTGGCAATAAGGTTTGCTGTGTCTCTCAGCGTAGTGTCCAGAGCATGGAGGCGCTACCAGGAGACAGGCCAGTACATCAGGAGACGTGGAGGAGGCCGTAGGAGGGCAACAACCCAGCAGCAGGACTGCTACCTCCGCCTTTGTGCAAGGAGGAGCAGGAGAAGCACTGCCAGAGCCCTGCAAAATGACCTCTAGCAGGCCACTAATGTGCATGTGTCTGCTCAAACGGTCAGAAACAGACTCCATGAGGGAGGTATGAGGGCCCGACGTCCACAGGTGGGGGTTGTGCTTACAGCCCAACACCGTGCAGGACGTTTGGCATTTGCCAGAGAACACCAAGATTGGCAAATTCGCCACTGGTGCCCTGTGCTCTTCACAGATGAAAGCAGGTTCACACTGAGCACGTGACAGACGTGACAGAGTCTGGAGACACCGTGGAGAACGTTCTGCTGCCTGCAACATCCTCCAGCATGACCGGTTTGGCGGTGGGTCAGTCATGGTGTGGGGTGGCATTTCTTTGGGGGGCCGCACAGTCCTCCATGTGCCTGCCAGAGGTAGCCTGACTGCCATTAGGTACCGAGATGAGATCCTCAGACCCCTTGTGAGACCATATGCTGGTGTGGTTGGCCCTGGGTTCCTCCTAATGCAAGACAATGCTAGACCTCATGTGGCTGGAGTGTGTCAGCAGTTCCTGCAAGAGGAAGGCATTGATGCTATGGACTGGCCCGCCCATTCCCCAGACCTGAATCCAATTGAGCACATCTGGGACATCATGTCTCAATCCATCCACCAACGCCACGTTGCACCACAGACTGTCCAGGAGTTGGCGGATGCTTTAGTCCAAGTCTGGGAGGAGATCCCTCAGGAGACCATCCGCCACCTCATCAGGAGCATGCCCAGGCGTTGTAGGGAGGTCATACAGGCACGTGGAGGCCACACACACTACTGAGCCTCATTTTGACTTGTTTTAAGGACATTACATCAAAGTTGGATCAGCCTGTAGTGTGGTTTTCCACTTTAATTTTGAGGGTGACTCCAAATCCAGACCTCCATGGGTTGATACATTTGATTTCCATTGATAATTTTTGTGTGATTTTGTTGTCAGCACATTCAACTATGTAAAGAAAAAAGTATTTAATAAGATTTTCATTCATTCAGATCTAGGATATGTTATTTTAGTGTTCCCTTTATTTTTTTGAGCAGTGTATATTTGAGACTCTTCAAAGTAGCCACCCTTTGCCTTGATGACAGCTTTGCACACTCTTGGCATTCTCTCAACCAGCTCCATGAGGAATGCTTTTCCAACAGTCTTGAAGGAGTTCCCACATATGCTGAGCACTTGGCAGCTTTTCCTTCACTCTACGGTCAAACTCATCCCAAACCATCTCAATTGGGTTGAGAACGGGTTTTTGTGGAGGCCAGGACATCTGATGCAGCACTCCATCACTCTCCTTGGTCAAATAGCCCTTACACAGCCCGCAGGTGTGTTTTGTTCTGTTGAAAAACAAATTATAGTCCCACTAAGCCCAAACCAGATGAGATGGCGTATCACTGTAGATTGCTGTGGTAGCCATGCTGGTTAAGTGTGCCTTGAATTCTAAATAAATCACTGACAGTGTCACTAGCAAAGCACCCCCACAACATCACACCTCCTCCTCCATGCTTCACAGAGGGAACCACACATGTAGAGATCATCCGTTCACCTACTCTGCATCTCACAAAGACACAGCGGTTGGAACAAAAATCTCAAAGGACAGATTTCTACCGGTCTAATGTCCATTGCTCGTGTTTCTTGGCCAAAGCAAGTCTCTTCTTCTTATTGGTGTCCTTCAAAAAGTAAATATGAACTGTCGTTTCTCTTTGCTTATTTGAGCTGTTCTTGACATAATATGGACTTGGTCTTCTACCAAATAGGGCTATCTTCTCTATACCCCCCCCCCCCCTACCTTGTCACAACACAACTGATTGTCTCAAATTCATTAAGAAGGAAAGAAATTCCACAAATTAACTTTTAAGAAGGCACACTTGTTAATTGAAATGCATTGAAATGCATTCCAGGTGGCTACCTCATGAAGCTGGTTGTGTGCAAAGCTGCCATCAAGGCAAAGGATGGCTATTTGAAGAATCTCAAATATAAAATATATTTTGATTTGTTTAACACTTTCTTGGTTACTACATGATTCCATGTGTGTTATTTCATAGTTTAAATGTATTCACTATTATTCTACAATGTAAAAAATTGTAAAAATAAAGAAAAACCCTTGAATGAGTAGGTGTGTCCAAACTTTTGACTGGTAGTGTATATACATTTATATATACAGTGCCGTGAAAAAGTATTTGCCCACTTTCTAATTTTCTCTACTGTCACGCCTACTTCCGTTCACCCGCTCTGGCGCTCGACGTCGCCGGTCTACTAACCACTGGCCCTGGCAATCATCATTACGCACACCTGCTCCCCATCGTTATGCACACCTGGACCTCATCATCACCTTGATCACTCTTTATTTAGCCCTCAGTAGCCTAAGTGTTCAGGCAGTATTGGCTTTTGTCACATTCAGTATGCTTCTGCTGTTTTTGTTTATCTTCCCTTCTTATCATTAAATGTACCTTCTACACCTTCTTCCTGACTCCAAGCGTATACATATATGTACTTTTGCATATTTTTTATACTGAATGTTATCAGATCTTCAACCAAAACCTAATATTAGAGAAAGGGAACCTGAGTGAATAAATAACACAACCATTACATACTTATTTAATTTATTTAATAAACAAAGTTGTGCAACAGCCAATGTCCCGGTGTGAAAAAGTAATTGCCCCCTTACACTCAATAACTGGTTGTGCCACCTATAGCTGCAATGACTCCAAGCAAATGCTTTCTGTAGTTGTTGATCAGTCTCTCACGTCGCTGTGGAGGAATTTTGGCCCACCCTTCCATTACTGAACTGCTGTAACTCAGTGACATTTGTGGGTTTTCGAGCATGAACTGCTTGTTTCAAGTCTTGCCACAACATCTCATGGGATTAGGTCTGGAGTTTGACTAGGCCATTCCAAAACTTCAAAGGTTTAGCTTTTTAGCCATTTTCATGTAGACTTGATTGTGTGTTTTGGATCACTGTCTTGCTGCATGACCCAGCTGCGCTTCAGCTTCAGCTCACAAACGGATGGCCTGACATTCTCCTGTAGAATTATCTGATAAAGAGCAGATTCATGGTTCCTTCTATTAAGGCAAGTCGTCCAGGTCCTGAGGCAGCAAAGCATCCCCAAACCATCACACTACCACCACCATGCTTGACCATTGGTATGAGGTTCTTACTGTGAAATGCAGTGTTTGGTTTTCGCCAGGCATAATGGGACCCATGTCATCCAGAAAGTTATACTTTTGAATAATCTGTTCATAGAACATTCTTCCAAGAGTCTTGATGATCATACAGGTGCTTCCAGGTGCTTTTTGGCAAACTTGAGTTAAATACTTTTTCACACAAGGGAATTGAATGTTGCATAACTGTTCATTAAATAAATAAAATAAGTATTCCTTTTTTTTGTTATTTGTAAATTCAGGTTCCCTTTATCTAATATTAGGTTTTGGTTGACGATCTGATAACATTCAGTATAATAAATATGCAAAAATAGAGAAAATCAGACAGTGTGTATATATATAAATAAATAAATAAAATATATATATGGGGGATTGGAAATGATGCAGACAATTACATTGATGGAAGCTACAATCTATCTGCAATATTAAAGCTGATCTACCCCCCCAATAGAAGTAGCCAATACCAATGAGCTACATGGACACTGAAAAGACAATTCAAAGTGGGAAATATAGCATGTATGTCAATAACTGTTCTATGGATGTGCGTGTGTGAGTGTGTGAGTGCGTGTGGGAGTGTAGGTGTGTGTGTGTGTGTGTGTGTGTGTGTGTGTGTGTGTGTGTGTGTGTGTGTGTGTGTGTGTGTGTGTGTTAGTGTATATGAATGTGAATGGGAGTGTGAGGGATGGTGAATATGAATATGTGTAGGAGGGTGGGAGGGTGGGAGGGAATGGCTGTGTGGATGCATAGGGTATATGTTGGGTGGGAATTAATGAGAATGGATGAGTAAGTTGATGGATGGATGGGTGTAAGTATGAGGTAGAGAGGTAGGGAGGGTGGGAAAAGATGGGAGGTTTGGACAAGCTTGTCTTGGGTGGGCAAGGATGGGAGGTAGGGACAAGTTTAACCTGGGTGGGCAAGGGTGGGCAAGGATGGGAGGTTGGGACAAGCTTGGCTTGGGTAGCCAAGGGTGTGTAAGGATGGAAGGTTGGGACATGTTTGGCTTGGGTGGGGTAAAGGGGGGAGAAAACTGGGAGGTGGAGAGGGATTGATTTGACTTGGAAGAGAGAGAGAAGGAAGGATTTAACTATACTACTAACTATTTATTTTTGTGACTTGCAAACCTACTGTAAAATGAATAAGCGTTCTGGACAGATTAGGAGAGGATATCGAGTCATTATTATTCCTTGTTTGTCATTATAGCTAAGATTCAATGGTGGTTACTGGTGAGAGTGGGGAGGGGCTCTATCTGAGGGATTGGGACAGGGTGACTGGGAGGGCATCTGACACTTCTCTGAAGTATGTGTGGGGCCTCCACTCATCTCACTTCAGTCTCTCGGTGGACCCACTCTCCCCATGTAGACCCCCACCAGCCACTATACTTTCATTTAATTTACAAGGTAATACAAACTGACCACAGTACTTAAGTGGCAGTCTTTCTCCAATGTACTGTATGTATGTACAGTTGAAGTCGGAAGTTTACATACACCTTAGCCAAATACATTTCAACTCAGTTTTTCACAATTCCTGACATCTATTCCTAGTAAAAATTCCCTGTCTTAGGTCAGTTAGGATCACCACTTTATTTTAAGAATGTGAAATATCAGAATAATAGTAGAGAGAATGATTCATTTCAGCTTTTATATTTATATTTCTCCAAAAAGTACTATATTTGTCCCCATGTACAGTTGCAAACCGTAGTGGCTTCTTCCTTGCTGAGTGGCCTTTCATGTTATGTCGATATAGGACTCGTTTTACTGTGGATATAGATACTTTTGTACCTGTTTCCTCCAGCATCTTCACAAGGTCCTTTGCTGTTGTTGTTGGATTGATTTGCACTTTTCGCACCAAAGGACGTTAATCTCTAGGAGACAGAACACGTCTCCTTCGTGAGCAGTACAGTGAGGGAAAAAAGTGTTTGATCCCCTGCTGATTTTGTACGTTTGCCCACTGACAAAGAAATGATCAGTCTATAATTTTAATTGTAGGTTTATTTGAACAGTGAGAGACAGAATAACAACAAAAAAATCCAGAAAAACGCATGTCAAAAATGTTAATTTGCATTTTAATGATGGAAATAAGTATTTGACCCCTCTGCAAAACATGACTTAGTACTTGGTGGCAAAACCCTTGTTGGCAATCACAGAGGTCAGACGTTTCTTGTAGTTGTCCACCAGGTTTGCACACATCTCAGGAGGGATTTTGTCCCACTCCTCTTTGCAGATCTTCTCCATGTCATTAAGGTTTCGAGACTGGCAACTCGAACCTTCAGCTCCCTCCACAGATTTTCTATGGGATTAAGGTCTGGAGACCACTCCAGGACCTTAATGTGCTTCTTCTTGAGCCACTCCTTTGTTGCCTTGGCCGTGTGTTTTGGGTCATTGTCATGCTGGAATACCCATCCACGACCCATTTTCAATGCCCTGGCTGAGGGAAGGAGGTTCTCACCCAAGATTTGACGGTACATGGCCCCGTCCATCGTCCCTTTGATGCGGTGAAGTTGTCCTGTCCCCTTAGCAGAAAAATACCCCAAAAGCATAATGTTTCCACCTCCATGTTTGACGGTGGGGATGGTGTTCTTGGGGTCATAGGCAGCATTCCTCCTCCTCCAAACACGGCGAGTTGAGTTGATGCCAAAGAGCTCCATTTTGGTCTCATCTGACCACAACACTTTCACCCAGTTCTCCTCTGAATCATTCAGATGTTCATTGGCAAACTTCAGAAGGCATGTATAGTATCTCACAAAAGTGAGTACACCCCTCACATTTTTGTAAATATTTGAGTATGTCTTTTCATGTGACAACACTGAAGAAATGACACTTTGCTACAATGTAAAGTAGTGAGTGTACAGCTTGTATAACAGTGTAAATTTGCTGTCCCCTCAAAAGAACACAACACACAGCCATTAATGTCTAAACCGCTGGCAACAAAAGTGAGTACACCCCTAAGTGAAAATGTTCAAATTGGGCCCAAAGTGTCAATATTTTGTGTGGCCACCATCATTTTCCAGCACTGCCTTAACCCTCTTGGGCATGGAGTTCACCAGAGCTTCACAGGTTGCCACTGGAGTCCTCTTCCATTCCTCCATGATGACATCACAGAGCTGGTGGATGTTAGAGACCTTTGTACTCCTCCACCTTCCGTTTGAGGATGCCCCACAGATGCTCAATATGGATAAGGTCTGGAGACATCCTTGGCCAGTCCATCACCTTTACCCTCAGCTTCTTTAGCAAGGCAGTGGTCGTCTTGGAGGTGTGTTTGGGGTCGTTATCATGTTGGAATACTGCCCTGCGGCCCAGTCTCCGAAGGGAGGGGAACATGCTCTGCTGCAGTATGTCACAGTACATGTTGGCATTCATGGTTCCCTCAATGAACTGTAGCTCCCCAGTGTCGGCAGCATTCATGCAGCCCCAGACCATGACACTCCCACCACCATGCTTGACTGTAGGCAAGACACACTTGTCTTTGTACTCCTCACCTGGTTGCCGCCACACACGCTTGACACCATCTGAACCAAATAAGTTTATCTTGGTCTCATCAGACCACAGGACATGGTTCCAGTAATCCATGTCCTTAGTCTGCTTGTCTTCAGCAAACTGTTTGTGGGCTTTCTTGTGCATCATCTTTAGAAGAGGCTTCCTTCTGGGACGACAGCCATGCAGACCAATTTGATGCAGTGTGCAGCGTATGGTCTGAGCACTGACAGGCTGACCCCCCACCCCTTCAACCTCTGCAGCAATGCTGGCAGCACTCATAGGTCTATATCCCAAAGACCTATGAGTGCTATTCCAGTTTCAACTGTTCTGCCTGCGGTTATGGAACCCCTACCTGTCCCAGACCTGCTGTTTTCAACTCTTAATGATCGGCTATGAAAAGCCAACTGAGATTTATTCCTGATTATTATTTGACCATGCTTGTCACTTATGAACATTTTTGAACATCTTGGCATGGTTCTGTTATAATCTCCACCCGGCACAGCCAGAAGAGGACTGGCCACCCCTCATAGCCTGGTTCCTCTCTAGGTTTCTTCCTAGGCTTTCGCCTTTCTAGGGAGTTTTTCCTAGCCACCGTGCTTCTACACCTGCATTACTAGCTGTTTGGGGTTTTAGGCTGGGTTTCTGTACAGCACTTCGAGATATTAGCTGATGTAAGAAGGGCTATATAAAATAAAATTGATTGATTGATTGATTGACAACCTCTAGATATGAGCATGTGCACTCAACTTCTTTGGTTGACCATGGCGAGGCCTGTTCTGAGTGGAACCTGTCCTGTTAAACCGCTGTATGGTCTTGGCCACCGTGCTGCAGCTCAGTTTCAGGGTCTTGGCAATCATCTTATGTAGAGCAACAATTCTTTTTTTCAGATCCTCAGAGAGTTCTTTGCCATGAGGTGCCATGTTGAACTTCCAGTGACCAGTATGAGGGAGTGTGAGCGCGATGACACCAAATTTAACACACCTGCTCCCCATTCACACCTGAGACCTTGTAACACTAACAAGTCACATGACACCGGGGAGGGGAAATGGCTAATTGGGCCAAATTTGGACATTTTCACTTAGGGGTGTACTCATTTTTGTTGCCAGCGGTTTAGACATTAATGGCTGTGTGTTGGGTTATTTTGAGGGGACAGCAAATGTACACTGTTTACAAGCTGTACACTCACTACTTTACATTGTAGCAAAGTGTCATTTCTTCAGTGTTGTCACATGAAAAGATATACTCAAATATTTACAAAAATGTGAGGGGTGTACTCACGTTTGTGAGATACTGTATATGTGCTTTCTTGAGCAGGGGGACATTGCGGGCGCTGCAGGATTTCAGTCCTTCATGGCGTAGTGTGTTACCAATTGTTTTCTTGGTGACTATGGTCCCAGCTGCCTTGAGATCATTGACAATATCCTCCCATGTAGTTCTGGGCTGATTCCTCACCGTTCTCATGATCATTGCAACTCCACAAGGTGAGATCTTGCATGGAGCCCCAGGCCGAGGGAGATTGACAGTTCTTTTGTGTTTCTTTCATTTGCGAATAATCACACCAACTGTTGTCATCTTCTCACCAAGCTGCTTGGCGATGGTCTTGTAGCCCATTCCAGCCTCTTGTCCCTGACATCCTTGGAGAGCTCTTTGGTCTTGGCCATGGTGGAGAGTTTGGAATCTGATTGATTGATTGCTTCTGTGGACAGGTGTCTTTTATACAGGTAACAAGCTGAGATTAGGAGCACTCCCTTTAAGAGTGTGCTCCTAATCTCAGCTTGTTACCTGTATAAAAGACACCTGGGAGCCAGACATCTTTCTGATTGCGAGGGGGTCAAATACTTGTTTCCCTAATTAAAATGCAAATCAATTTATAACATTTTTGACATGAGTTTTTCTGGATTTTTTGTTGTTATTCTGACTCTCACTGTTCAAATAAACCTACCATTAAAATTATAGACTGATCATTTCTTTGTTAGTAGGCAAACGTACAAAATCAGCAGGGGATCAAATACTTTTTTCCCTCACTGTTTGACGGCTGCGTGGTCCCATGGTGTTTATACTTGCATACTATTGTTTGTACAGATGAACGTGGTACCTTCAGGCATTTGGAAATTGCTCCCAAGGATGAATCAGACTTGTGGAGGTCTACAATTATTTTTCTGAGGTCTTGGCTGATTTCTTTTGATTTTCCCATGATGTCAAGCAAAGAGGCATTGAGTTTGAAGGTAGGCCTTGCAATACATCCACAGGTACACCTCCAAGTATGTACAGTACATGTTGATTGTTTTGCTCTAGGACGCCCACAAGCCTCACAACGCTCGTCTGAAGGTCACCCAGTACCAGTTTAAAACCTGTTAAATGTAATGTCCCCGTATTTGAGGAACCTATTAGATTTTTTTATTCAGTCTGGTATGAGAACGGTAGCCCCTATCTGCATAAGCAGGGTGTTTGCGGAAAGCTGAGTATCTTGGCTATTGATCGGTGCCTTCAAATCTTTGGTATGACTTACTACCATATATGGGCATACACATTTATAAGGGTAGGCCGAGCCGATGACCTCATTTCAAGATGGCTGCTACCTACGTTCCGGTTAGAGTTGTGAAGCATAAACAAAATAAACACACGGAATACGTTGGTACACACCGAAAGCCGGGACTCCACAGATCATGAGGATATATTTTTGTCTGCCTGTGACCTACCATTATTGATCACCAGCCCTGAGAGTCAAAATGGTTATTTTACACGTTTTCACCAAAAAGCAAACATCTTACAAGGTAAGCTTTGATTTGGTCTGTGTATGAGCTATAGCTACATGGGAGCTACAAATTAATCCTTAGGTTGGTAGGAAAAAATCTAGCCTACTGCCAATGTTATCTGATGACGTATGACGTAATGGCAACATCAAATATCCACTGAGTGACTATATCTTTGCGCATCAAAAATACAATATCTGCTTACACGCTGTAGGCATCCATATCCCCTGTATGTCCCCCGACACCACCACAATGTTTGAGAGAGGTTGGTGTTGTAGAAATTTAGTTTTTATAGTGAATAACTTTTAGACACATCCAGTGTTCAAAAACTATGCAATTACCACATTCAGACACTTTGGAGAGGTTGAAAGGACACTTGAATGTACCCTGGATACCTCATAACACCACCACAATGTTTGAGTGAGGTTGATATGGTAGAAAATGTGTTTTTATACTGAAAAAGAGCATTTAGGGATTGCAAATATGTAAAAGCACTGGAATTATCTAATTTACAGACATATGCCACTTTGGAGAGGTTTAGGGACACTTGGAAATGTTCCAGCTCTAGTCATCAATAATTCACTTATAGCTTGACTTTCAAAATAAATAAAAAGTATTATTTCCAAATATACCACGTTTTTGCATGTCAGAATCACGTAATTACACATAAATAGCAGTTACTTTTCGGTATGTCTATTTAGGCGGAAATCTACATTTTGCCATTACATTGCTTTCGGAAAGTATTCAGACCCCTTGACTTTTTCCACATTTGTTACGTTACAGCCTTATTCTAAAATTGATTAAATTGTTTTTTTCTCCTCATCAATCTACACACAATACCCCATAATGACAAAGCAAAAACAGTTTTTTATAAACTTTTGCAAATGTATAAGAAATAAAAAACAGAAAGATCACATTTACATGAGTATTCAGACCCTGTACTCAGTACTTTGTTGAAGCACCTTTGGCAGCAATTACAGCCTTGAATCTTCTTGGGTATGACGCTACAAGCTTGGCACACCTGTATTTGGGGAGTTTCTCCCATTCTTCTCTGCAGATCCTCTCAAGCTCTGTCAGGTTGGATGGGAAGCGTCACTGCACAGCTATTTTCAGGTCTCTCCAGAGATGTTCGATCGGGTTCAAGTCCAGGCTCTGGTTGAGCCACTCAAGGACATTCAGAGACTTGTTCCAAAGCCACTCCTGCGTTGTCCTGGCTGTGTGCTTAGGGTCATTGTCCTGTTGGAAGGTGAACCTTGGTCCAAGTCTGAGGGCCTGAGCACTCTGGAGCAGGTTTTCATCAAGGATCTCTCTGTACTTTGCTCCGTTCATCTCTCCCTTGATCCTGACTAGACTCCCAGTCCCTGCCGCTGAAAAACATCCCCACAGCATGATGCTGCCACCACCATTCTTCACCGTAGGGATGGTGCCAGGTTTCCTCCAGACGTGACGCTTGGCATTCAGGCCAAATAGTTTAATCTTGGTTTCATCAGACCAGAGAATCTTGTTTCTAATTGGTCTGAGAGTCCTTTAGGTGCCTTTTGGCAAACTCCTTGCGGGCTATCATGTGCCTTTTTCTGAGGAGTGGCTGCCGTCTGAATACTCTACCATAAAGGCCTGATTGGTGGAGTGCTGCAGAGGTGGTTGTCCTTCTGGAATATTCTCCCATCTCCACAGAGGAACTCTGGAGCTCTGTCCGAGTGACCAGTGGGTTCTTAGTCACCTTCCTGACCAAGGCCCTTTTCCCCTTTTCTTGGTGGTTCCAAACTTCTTCCATTTAAGAATGATGGAGGCCACTGTGTTCTTGGGGACCTTCAATGCTGCAGACATTTTTCGGCACCCTTCCCCAGATCTGTGTCTCGACACAATCCTGTTTCGGCGCTCCATGGACAATTCCTTCAACTTCATGGCTTGGTTTCTGCTCTGACATGCACTGTCAACTGTGGGACCTTATGTAGACAGGTGTGTGCCTTTCCAAATCATGTCCAATCAATTTAATTTACCACAGGTGGACTCCAATCAAGTTGTAGAAACATCTCAAGGATGATATTTGGTAACAGGATCCACCTGAGCTCAATTTCGAGTCTCATAGCAAAGGGTCTGAATACTTATTTAAATAAGGTATTTCTGTTAGTATTTTTATATAATGTGTATATTTATGTTGTATTATACAGGACACATTTGAAAAAGAGACCTATGTCTCAATACGTCTTCCCTGTTAAAATTAAGATTGAACCAGGCATTCCTCTAGGATTTTATCAGTGCTTAGCTCTACTCCGTTTATTAAAAAAAATGTGGAAAAGGTCATTGGGTCTGAATACTTTCCGAATTAAATGTTAATGCAACATGTAAAGTCGTGGTCCCATGTTTCATGAGCTGAAATAAAAGATCCCCGAAATTTTCCATATGCACAAAAAGCTTATTTCTCTCAAATGTTGTGCACAAATTTGTTTACATTCCTGTTAGTGAGCATTTCTCCTTTGCCAAGATAATCCATCCACCTGACAGGTGTGGCATAATAAAAGGCCACTCTAAAATGTGCAGTTTTGTTACACAACATAATGCCACAGATGTCTAAATTTTTTAGGGAGCATGAAATTGGCATGCTGACTGCTGGAATGTCCACCAGAGCTGTTGCCAGAGAGTTTTATGTTAATTTCTCTACCATAAGCCGCCTCCAACGTCGTTTTAAAGAATTTGGCCGTAGGTCCAACTGGCCTCACAACCGCAGACCACGTGTATGGTGTCGTGTGGGAGAGCGGTTTGCTGATGTCAACGTTGTGAACAGAGTGCCCCATGGTGGCGGTGGGGTTCTTTAAACAAAATATTTAAAAAATAATTTAACCAGGTAAGACCCATTGAGGTTAAAAACCTCTTTTGCGAGGGCAACCTGGCAAGAAGGCAAAACGGGGAAATAGCAGTGTGTACATAAAATATTACTGAAAAATACAAAATACACACAAAAGACAAAGTGTCACAAGTTACAGATACAATTGAAGATTAGAAACAACTGCAGCTATCACAAATAGTGTTGTCGATCAGAGTCTTAAAAAAAGGCAAGGACACTAACTCCCCTAACTTTAATATATTTTGAAGCATGTTCCAGGATGAAGGGGAATTATGGTAAAACTATTGTTTCCCCATCTCAGTTCTAGCCTTAGGAACAGACAAGGACAGCAGCGACTGTGAACGAAGACTGTATTGAGTGACTGATCTGGTCAGTAAGGAACAGAGATACAAAGGGAGTTATGGTATGGGCAGGCATAAGCTACGGACAACGAACACAATTGCATTTTATCGATGGCAATTTGAATGCACAGAGATACCTTGACGAGATACTGAGGCACATCGTCGTGCCATTCATCCGCAGCCATCACCTCATGTTTCAGCATGATAATGCACTGCCCCATGTCGCAAGGATCTGTACACAATTCCTGGAAGCTGAACATTTCCCAGTTCTTCCATGGCCAGCATACTCACTAGACATGTCACCCATTGAGCAAGTTTGGGATGTTCTGGGTCGACGTGTATGACGGCATGTTCCAGTTCCCACCAATATCCAGCAACTTCGCACAGCCATTTACGAGGAGTGGGACAACATTCCACAGGCCACAATCAACAGCCTGATCAACTCTATGTGAAGGAGATGTGTCGTGCTGCATGAGGCAAATGGTGGTCACACCAGATATTGACTGGCTTTCTGATCCACGCCCCTACCTTTTTTTTAAAGGTATCTGTGACCAACAGATGTATATCTGTATTCCCAGTCATGTGAAACGTATAGATTAGGGCCTAATGAATTAATTTCAATTGACTGATTTCCTTATATGAACTGTAACTCAGTAAAATCTTTTAAATTGTTGTATGTTGCATTCATTTTTTTGTTCAATATTACATTGTTTGCAAACTAGCTTATATTTGGGGTTCTGATGGGGTACGACAGTTGAACTAAAAATGAGTTATATTCTTCAAGAATCAATGGGTATACAGTATATTGTAGCAAATGGCGGGGCAGGGAAGCAAACGGGAAATACACTATGCATCGCGCCAATAGGGTTAACCTACTTGATGGGAATTGTAACGTGGCTTATATAGCGAGGATCGCTACAATATCATTATTTTAAACATATAAAAATAGATGGACCAATCGCAGATGGCCTCTTTAAAACAAAAGTGCTGTTACTTTACCCTACATGGTCAGTATTTTGTTCTGTTTGCATCATTCTTTACTTTGTTTGGGAAAAACTGTTACACTTTTACTTTATTTATAGCAACATAACTAGGGTTGTTTTTAAATCACTGCATTGTCTCTGGCTTTCCCATTTATGTCCTCCAAACTGTATTTGATACTACCATGACATAATTATTTGGCTCCAACATCCAACACACCAGTCAGCTGTAATGGCAATCTCATACAGTCTTAAGAAAACAAGAACTCCTGCAAATGCAATCTAAATCCAGACATGAAAAGGTTGTAGCGAAATGTAAATCCCATATCTTGGGAGGGGGACTGGGGTGAGAACATAAACAAACAATAGGCACTTGCTGCGGCCTCTCTCTCTCCATCCTCCTCTACTAAACAATACAATCACACAATCAAAGCCTTTTCGCCGTTTTTTCCCCCTCATTGTTTAATTTTCTGACTGTGGCCTATCTTCGATATCTCTAGCTAGCTGTTCTTATCTATGACCTTCAGCTTGTTGCTCTGTCGCCTCTTCCACCTCCTACTCAATGCGACCTTCACAGGGGTGTCATTACTCCCTGACCCCATTTGACAATCCCCTCATGTGGAATGTGCATATGCACGAATCACAGCGAATCCCTGTGAATCGCGGCGAATTGGCGCAGCATGGGGTGAGGTGAAGTACTTACAGAAATATGACTTGACATGCTTTATCAAATCGGAAAGATGAAGACGAAACAGCTGCCGGTGCTGTCGTAAGCAATCTGGCCGTGATTGAATAAAAGTGTCAGGAAAAGGTCTGCTTGATGGTCTTTTGTTCTCCCCCATCCACCTTGATGTTAGTTTGAGCTGTCAGATGGGAATCACAGCTGGGTGTTTATCAATACTTGGAGTGACCTTGCAGCCACACTGCACTGGTGTGTGTGTGTGTTTGTGTGCTCGCAGGCAGCCACAGAGCGCCCCCGGATTAAAAACAGCTAAACAGGAGAACATTCTTAAACAGTTGGTTCACACACACACTCACATTTACATTTTAGTCATTTAGCAAACGCTCTTATCCAGAGCGACTTACAGTTAGTGAGTGCATACATTATTTTCCTTTTCATACTGGCCCCCCGTGGGAATCGAACCCAGTCGCTGTAAGTCGCTCTACCAACTGAGCTACATCCCTGCTTAAGACATAGTAAGTGGATTGTTCTGCCATCACAATAAGATTTTTCGGCACATCAATGCGCTCAGAAATAGCACACAGAGACCAAATGTTAACTTTGACAAAAGTATCTCTTGAAACAAGGTATTTTTCTGTCTCTCACAAACTTTCCACCTATTCCCGGACCAGCAGACACCAGACATGCACTTTCGTTGAGATGGACATATCCTTTCATTTAAGACAACGTGTTTCTTCTGCTGCTAGGAGAGACAAGCTCTGTTGTGATTAAACAGATGTTATATAGCAGTCTGGCACAGTTGTTACTCCCATAAACCCATCTGTGGAATTACTTTTTATGCAAATGTCAGAGGAATCTGCATAAATAAAGTTATAATTAATACCTTTCCGCAAACCTCCAGTCTCTTTAATTCTAAAGTGTTTATAATTGTTTCCACACAGGTAAAAAGTACAAATAACTAGTAATCATGAACATGAGGTTATTTTGTTTATGAATCAGAGCAATAGTGATTAGGGAAAATAAGTATGTTTATGTTTGTTTAGAAAATGCCTTCTTAGCTATAATTCTTAAGAGCATACTGTAAAAAGCACAACATTTTCATATCATGCTAAATCAATCCTGTGAAAGTATTGAAGTGAGTTTTATTTACAACCTGGGTTACAAGGGAAATAAAATAAAAGCTGCTGTTAGCTGCTGGTTGATTGGGAACTAGTGAAGAGTAAAGTGTCCCTGAGAACATTATGCTACTTTATAGATCCCTTTGTTGTGTGGGTGCCAATGGAGGCTTGTTAATTTCCCCAGGTTACTTTACGAGGAATGTAGAACATGTGGCCACAGATGCCTTCGGAGGACCCCGGTGATTGGCAGGCCCAACTTTTCAAGGGATGCTGAGCTCTTTAATCGTGAAGGTGCCCCCTTTGTTTAGCCTGATTCCACTTCACAGCCTCAGACAAGAGGATTGTAGTTTTTTGTATTAGCTAATATTATCTGGAAATCTAAAGCATATATTTGTGTACAAATCATGACCGTCCTCGTAACACCACCAACTGTTATTTTCTGGGTCCCCCCTCCCCTTTTTTTCTTTGTATAAAATAATTAGATTAGAGACAGTTAACAGAGACTAAAATAGACATTTACATTTAAATTTTAGTCATTTAGCAGACGCTCTTATCCAGAGCGACTTACAGTTAGTGAGTGCATACATTTTCATATAGCATTTTATTTGCGGATTTGTGTAGTATTTCTACTACCTATTACCTTTCTTTCTTGTAAATTCAGCATGGAAGAACATTTTAAGAAATAAAACCAGATTAGATGAAAAACTTAAGGCTGGTACTTTACATGGTATTACCTAAAAAAAATATGTGGTACCAATGGATACTTTCCGGAACTTACCTTAAATAATTCAACAAAATTGGTAACTACCTGGTACTAAATGTCAATGGATCTTCAAGAAATTTAAGTGTAATTGCTATACAAAGTAACTACTTGGTAAGTAGCATGCTGTAAAATAAAGTGTTACCAACTCATATTTTTTGTAGTCATTTTACAGACAGACGTATATAGGGCAACCATATAATACAGAACATGTACAGTGCAGAGTGTATACTTTACTGTAGATTGTCCCTTGCTTATGAAACCCAATGATTTCTCTGAAGGTTTCTCACCAGTGGGTGGTGCTGGAAGACAGAACCTAAATAATCTTTAATGGAGCAGATGCTCTGGATTGTGAGGGGAATACGTTTACTAAAGCTAATGGAAACATACACGGGAAGGGGCAGCCATTGTTAAACACTGCCAATGTGACTCACTGTTAGCCTATGTAGCAAACATCATAGCATCGTATTTCCCATCGTAGTTCTCTTAGTGGTTGTTACAAGATTGTAGTTGTTTGAAGAAGGCCGTGATCATTTACGGTAACATGGTAATTTAGCTTTTATCTAAAGCGACAGAACTGTCCACATTGACATTGACATATTATTCAGTATATAAAGTTGAAGTCGGAAGTTTACATACACCTTAGCCAAATACATTTAAACTACGTTTTTCACAATTCCTGACATTTAATCCAAGTAAAAATTCCGTCTTAGGTCAGTTAGGATCACAACTTTATTTTAAGAATTTGAAATGTCAGAAAATAGTAGAGAGAATGATTTATTTCAGCTTTTATTTCTTTAATCACATTTCCAGTGGGTCAGAAGTATACATACACTCAATTAGTATTTGGTAGCATTGCCTTTAAATTGTTTAACTTGGGTCAAACGTTTCGGGTAGCCTTCCACAAGCTTCCCACAATAAGTTGCGTGCATTTTGACCCATTCCTCCTGACAGAGCTTGTGTAACTGAGTCAGGTTTGTAGGCCTCCTTGCTCGCACACGCTTTTTCAGTTCTGCCCACAAATGTTCTATAGGATTGAGGTCAGGGCTTTGTGATGGCCACTCCAATACCTTGACTTTGTTGTCCTTAAGCCCTTTTGCCACAACTTTGGAAGTATGCTTGGGGTCATTGTCCATTTGGAAGACCCATTTGCGACCAAGCTTTAACTTCCTGACTGATGTCTTGAGACGTTGCTTCAATATATCCACATCATTTTCCTTCCTCATGATGCCATCTATTTTGTGAAGTGCATCAGTCCCTCCTGCAGCAAAGCACCCCCACAGCATGATGCTGTCACCCCCGTGCTTCATTTTTGTTTCATCAGACCAGAGGACATTTCTCCAAAAGGTACGATCTTTGTCCCCATGTGCAGATGCAAACCGTAGTCTGGCTTTTTTATGGCGGTTTTGGAGCAGTGGCTTCTTCCTTGCTGAGCGGCCTTTCAGGTTATGTCGATATAGGACTCATTTGACTGTGGATATAGATAATGTTGTACCTGTTTCCTCCAGCATCTTCACAATGTCCTTTGCTGTTGTTCTGGGATTGATTTGCACTTTTCGCACCAAAGTACGTTAATCTCTAGGAGACAGAACGCGTCTCCTTCCTGAGCGGTATGACGGCTGCGTGGTCCCATGGTGTTTATACTTGCGTACTATTGTTTGTACAGATGAACGTGGTACCTTCAGGCGTTTGGAAATTGTTCCCAAGGATGAACCAGACTTGTGGAGGTCTACCATTTTTTTCTGAGGTCTTGGATGATTTATTTTGATTTTCCCATGATGTCAAGCAAAGAGGCACTGAGTTTGAAGGTAGGCCTTGATATACATCCACAGGTACATCTCCAACTGACTCAAATGATGTCAATTAGCTTATCAGAAGCTTCTAAAGCCATGACATCATTTTCTGGAATTTTCCAACCTGTTTAAAGCCACAGTCAACTTAGTGTATGTAAACTTCTGACCCACTGGAATTGTGATACAGTGAATTATAAGTGAAATAATCTGTCTGTAAACAATTGTTGGAAAAAGTACTTGTATCATGCACAAAGTAGATGTCTTATCCGACTTTCCAAAACTATAGTTTATTTACAAGAAATGTGTGGACTGGTTGAAAAACAAGTTTTAATGACTCCAACCTAAATGTATGTAAACTTCCGACTTCAACTTTATGGCCCATGCAGGAATCATACCCACAACCCACAACCCTGGCACTGTTATGTTTGCCTATAGGGGTAATACATCAATTTGTTGTAAGTGTCTGCCCCTCTGCCTGCCCTGCCGGAAGCTGAGCCCGCGGTTTTTGGGGCCGTTCAAAGTCCTGAGGAGAATCAACGAGGTTAACTATAGGTTATTGCTCCCCCATGATTATTGCGTTAACCCCTCGTTTCATGTGTCTCTCCTCAGGCCGGTGGTGGCTGGTCCGCTCCAGGAGTATGAGGTGCGGGAGGTCCCTCCGCCTCCTCTGGACATCGAGAGGGCTCCGGCATACTCCGCCCGTTCCATCCTGGATTCGAGGAGTCGGGTGGGGGGCCTTCACTACCTCGTGGAGTGGGAGGGGTACGGTCCAGAGGAACGGTGCTGGGTCCCGGTGAGGGATATCGTCGAAATCTCCCTGCTGCGGGATTTCCACCGTCACCATCCGGCTTGCCCTGCTCCGCGTCCTCCTGGCCGACCCCGAGGCCGGTGACAGCGCGCTGCTGGAGCTGCGCGTCAAGGGGGAGAGGTACTGTCACGACTTCCTCCAAAGCTGCCTCCTCTCCTTGTTCGGGCAGGTTTCGGCGTTCATCGTCACCGGCCTTCTAGCCACTGCCGCTCCATATCTCATCATTCCATTTGTTTTGTCTTGTCTATTACACACACCTGGTTCATATCCCCTCATTAGTACATGTATAAGTGTTCCCTCTGCCTCTCATTCTACGACAGATGCCGGGAGCTGACGCTGTCGTAGTCTATGTGGGGTCAAACGACATCAGGAGGGCTTGCTCGGAACTTCTGAAAATGGATTTAAAAAAACTTATTCTAGCATTGAAAGATTACAAAAAGCAGCCAATAATTTCAGGTCCGTTACCATCATTGGGTCGCGGGTGTGAAAGATTCAGCAGGCTACTGGCATTACACATCTGGCTAAAAGACTACTGTAGCTCTGTTGGAATCACTTGTATAGATAACTTTGACACCTTCTGGAAACAGAAGATGCTCTACAGGAATGACGGAGTCCATCCAAATCATCTTGGCTCCTGGACTCTGTCCATTTCAAGGCTGCATTGAAACAATGACTTCTCAATGACCCAAGACCAGCTTAGTTAATCCCTACCATTGTGACAAGGAGTTGTCATAATGCTGCATCAAATGTACATTATCCCAGGGGCGTTGGCAGACACAATCTAAGTAACGTAATTTATGTGCCCCTAACTGCCCTGAATACTTCTGTTGATCCTACAGCTAATGTATGCAGTAAATATGTGCCTATGAACCAGAGTTACACTGTTAGCACTGAGGTGGTGTTCCCTAGCAGGAAGTCTGTGCACTATCAGCTCCAATATAAATAACATGAGCAAGTCTACTTCTGATAAGCTTCCCAGTAAAGTATTAAAAACAATCACGCAACATAGAAAAGTGCTAACAATAGCCCATATTAACATAGCCTAAGAAACAAGGTTCATGAAGTAAATAACTTTCTTGTAACAGATTACATTCATATTCTGACTGTCTCTGAAACTCACTTAGATAATACCTTTGACGATACAGTGGTAGCAATACATGGCTATAACATCTACCGAAAAGACAGAAATGCCAACGGGGGTGGTGTTGCGGTCTATATTCAGAACCACATTCCTGTAAAGCTTAGAGAGGATCTCATGTTAAATACTGTTGAAGTAATATGGCTGCAGGTTCATCTGCCTCACCTAAAGCCCATTCTTGTGGGAAGCTGCTATAGACCACCAAGTGCTAACAGTCAGTATATGGATAATATATTTGAAATGCTTGATAATCAAATCAAATCAAATATATGCATGTGATATCATCAGAGAAGTATATTTTCTGGGTGATTTTAAATATTGACTGGCTTTCATCAAGCTGCCCACTCAAGAAAAAACTTCAAACTGTAACCATTGCCTGCAACCTGGTTCAGGTTGTCAATCAACCTACCAGGGAAGTTACAAACAGCACAGGAATTAAATCAACATGTATTGATCAAATCTTTACTAATGCTGCAGAAATTTTCTTTAAAGCAGTATCCAAATCCATAGGATGAAGTGATCACAATATAGTAGCCACATCTAGGAAAACCAAAGTTCAAAAGGCTGGGCGTAATATAGTGTATAAGAGGTCATACAACACATTTTGCAGTGATTCTTATGTGATGATGTAAAGAATATGTGCTGGTCTGTGGTGTGTAATGAGGAGCAAACAGACGCTGCACTTGACACATGAAATTGCTTATTTCAGTTACTAATAAGAATGCACCGATAAAGAAAATGACTGTAAAAACTGTTAAATCCCCTTGGATTGATGAGGAATTGAAAATGTTATGTTTAAGAGGGTTGAGGTAAAAGGTATGGCAAATAAGTCTGGCAGCCCAATCGATTGGCAAACGTACTGCAAATTAAGAAATCATGTGACTAAACTAAATAAAAAGGAAAAAAAAAATGATACTATGAAACAAAGATAAATGACATAAGAATGACATTAAAAGCTTTGGAGCACCTTAAATGACATTTTGGGAAAAAGGCAAACTCGGCTCCATCATTCATTGAATCAGATGGCTCATTCATCAGAAAACCCTCTGATATTGCCAACTACTTTAATGACTTTTTCATTGGCAAGATAAGCAAACTTAGGCATGACATGCCAGCAACAAACGCTGACACTTCCAATTATATCTGACCAAATTATGAAAGACAAGCACTGCACTTTTGAATTCCGTAAAATTAGTGTGGAAGAGGTGAAAAAAGTATTGTTTTCTGTCAACAATGAACAAGCCACCGGGGTCTGACAATCTGGATGGAAAATTACTGAGGATAATAGCGGACGATACTGCCACTCCTATTTGCCATATTTTCAATTTAAGCCTACTAGAAAGTGTGTGCCCTCAGGGCTGGAGGGAAGCAAAAGTCATTCCGCTACCCAAGAATAGTAAAGCCCCCTTTACTGGCTCAAATAGCAGACCAATCAGCCTGTTACCAACCCTTAGTAATCTTGTGTTTACCAGATACAATGCTATTTCACAGTAAACAAATTGACAACAGACTTTCAGCACGCTTATAGGGAAGGACATTCAACAAGCACAGCACTTACATAAATGACTGATGATTGGCTGAGAGAAATTGATGATAAAAAGATTGTGGGGGCTGTTGTGTTAGACTTCAGGGCGGCTTTTGACAATATCGATCATAGTCTGCTGCTGGAAAAACGTATGTGTTAGGGCTTAACACCCCCTGCTATATTGTGGATAAAGAGTTACTTGTCTAACAGTACACGAGGGTGCTCTTTAATGGAAGCCTTTCCTAGGGCTGTGGTGGTCACGAAATATCGTCAGCCGGTGATTGTCATGCAAATAATTGTCATTCTCACGGTCATTGGCCGTTAATTAACATTTACACATTTAGCATCTCCTGGCTTCCACACATAGCCTACAACATAATAGCATACTCTGAGTTGTCCTTAATGTTAGGTCCTGATCTGGCTATGCCAAATGGCTGTGGGCTACACTAGTTCATTTAGCAGACAAGATTTCCTTAGAATTCCGTGGCATTATTTTATATTATTTTATAGTATGAAGAATACAATTGAACAAAGCTCAATAAAGCTGAATAAAATAGCACATTCGGCTATTCTGTGTTGAGCGGTTAACAAAGAAATACAGTTGAAGTCGGAAGTTTACATACACTTAGGTTGGAGTCATTAAAACTCATTTTTCAACCACTCCACACATTTCTTGTTAAAAAGCTATAGTTTTGGCAAGTCGGTTAGGACATCTACTTTGTGCATGACACAAGTAATTTTTCCAACAATTGTTTACAGACAGATTATTTCACTTATAATTCACTGTATCACAATTCCAGTGGGTCAGAAGTTTACATACACTAAGTTGACTGTGCCTTTAAACAGCTCGGAAAATTCCAGAAAATGTTGTCATGGCTTTAGAAGCTTCTGATAGTCCCCTGTAGCTCAGTTGGTAGAGCATGGCGCTTGCAACGCCAGGGTTGTGGGTTCGTTTCCCACGGGGGGCCAGTATGAAAATGTATGCACTCACAAACTGTAAGTCGCTCTGGATAAGAGCATCTGCTAAATGACTAAAATGTAAATGTAAATAATTGGCTAATTGACATCATTGGAGTCAATTGGAGGTGTACATGTGGATGTATTTCAAGGCCTACCTTCAAACTCAGAGCCTATTTGCTTGACATCATGGGAAAATCAAAAGAAATCAGCCAAGACCTCAGAAAATGTGGATGTGGATATATTGAAGCAACATCTCAAGACATCAGTCAGGAAGTTAAAGCTTGGTCGCAAATGGGACTTCCAAATGGAAAATGATCCCAAGCATACTTCCAAAGTTGTGGCAAAATGGCTTAAGGACAACAAAGTCAGTGGCCATCACAAAGCCCTGACCTCAATCCTATAGAAAATGTGTGGGCAGAACTGAAAAAGCGTGTGCGAGCAAGGCCTACAAACCTGATTCAGTTACACCAGCTCTGTCAGGAGGAATGTGCCAAAATTCACCCAACTTATTGTGGGAAGCTTGTGGAAGGCTACCCGTAACGTTTGACCCAAGTTAAACAATTTAAAGGCAATGCTACCAAATACCAATTGAGTGTATGTAAACTTCTGACCCACTGGGAATGTGATGAAAGAAATAAAAGCTGAAATAAATAATTCTCTCTACTATTATTCTGACATTTCACATTCTTAAAACAAAAGTGGTGATCCTAACTGACCTAAGACAGGGAATTTTTGCTAGCATTAAACGTCAGAAATTGTGAAAAACTGAGTTTAAATGTATTTGGCTAAGGTGTATGTAAACTTCCGACTTCAACTGTAGGTACTCCTATACGCTATATGCTTAATTTAGAGATGTTATTGTAACTTTAGTTGTTCTACAAACGTTGGGCTATATGTTTAGATTTTTAATACATTGTAAGGCTGCATGATGCAACTCTAATGATGATTTGCTTGAAAGGCATGAGCTCTGCTTTGTTTTTTGCGCAGGCTGTACACACTTCATTAGTCTCTCATTCACAATTTGACAAGCACTTGATAACGCCTCGAATTTCACGGCGGCATCCCCCTTCCCCAGATCTGTGCCTCGACACAATCCTGTCTCGGAGCTCTACGGACAATTCCTTTGTCACGCCCTGACTCAGGGGACGCTTAAATGTTGAGTCAGGGTGTGTATATTCTTTGTTGTGCGTTTTCAATGGGTGTTATTCTAGTATGTATATATCTATGTTGGCCGGTGTGTTCCCAATCAGAGGCAGCTGTCGCTCGTTGTCTCTGATTGGGGATCATACTTAGGCAGCCTGTTGGCACTAGTGGGTTGTGGGATCTTGTTCCGTGTAAGGTATGTCGTGTGTGCTACCTTGGACTTCACATTTTGTTTCCTTTGTTGTTTTCGTCGTGTGTTTATCAGTTCAATAAACATGTACGCATATCACGCTGCACCTTGGTCTGACCCGTCATTAGACGAACGTGACATCCTTCGACCTCATGGCTTGGTTTTTGCACTGACATACACTGTCAACTGTGGGACCTTATATAGACAGGTGTGTGCCTTTCCAAATAATGTCCAATCAATTGAATTTACCACAGGTGGACTGCAATCAAGTTGTAGAAACATCTCAAGGATGATCAATGGAAACAGGATGCACCTCTGCTCAATTTCGAGTCCCATAGCAAAGGGTCAGAATACTTATTTAAATACGGTCTTTTTTTATATTTAATGAATGTGCAAAAAGTTCTACAAACGTGTTTTTGTTTTGTCATTATGGGGTATTTTGTGTAGATTGATGAGAAAAAATAAATAATTTAATCAATTTTAGAATAAGGCTGTAACGTAACAAAATGTGGAAAAAGGGAAGGGGTCTGAATACTTTACGAAGGCTGTAACGTAACAACATTTTGAAAAAGGGGTCTGAATACTTTCCGAATGCCTCCTTAATTATTGGGACAGTGAAGCATTTTTGGCTCTGTGCTCCAGCACTTTGTATTTGAAATGATATGAGGTTAAAGTGCAGACTGTTAGATTTAATTTGAGGGTATTTTCATCCATATCAGGTGAACCGTTTAGAAATTACAGCACTTTATGTACATAGTGCCCCCATTTTAGGGGACCAAATGTATTGGGACAAATTCACTTATATATGTATTAAAGTATTCAAAAGATTAGTATTTTATTCCTAGCACGCAATGATTACATCAAGCTTGTGACTATACAAACTTGTTGGATGCATTTGCTGTTTGTTTTGGTTGTGTTGCAGATTATTTTGTTCCCAATGGAATTGAATGGCAAATAATTTATTGTGTCATTTTGGAGTCACTTTTATTGTAAATAAGAATAGAATATGGTTCTAAACATTTCTACATTAATTTGGATGCTACCATGATTACCTGAGTCCTGAATGAATCGTGAATAATGATGAGTGTGAAAGTTACAGACGCACAATGCATCCAACAAGTTTTTAGAGTCACAAGCTTGGTGTAATCATTGCGTACTAGGAATAAGGGACCAAATACTAAATCATAACTGGACGTTCTAAATAAGTGTTCTAATCACACCGGTTTGAGTGTATGCTGCAAGGACCACTGTAGAATGATCACACCCTTTAAAGAGAAAATCCCCCAAAAATGATGTGATGCAAAATGCATCAAACGGGCCATATTTCTGTATTTTGAAAGTTACATATCTTGAAAACTTGATTGCTGACAAGTAAAACATTTTGGGACTATATCAACAATGGACTAACGAAACAAATACCAAAAGATCGTTTTTGGGTGGAGTTTTCCGTTAAGTGTCCACATTTGTGCTGCTTTTGAGTGGTGCAACCAGTAGAGACACTTGAGGGAGGACAGTCACGTGTATTTGTAAAGCAGGTCCCAGGTTCGAGCCAGGTATGTGCCGATTTACACAAGCCATCTTTTTCTACCGCTTGATGTCACATTGATGAATTATTTATTGCTTTTGGACATGAAAACCCACTGTATGCTTAGATATGGATGTATAGAACTTTTCAGCTCTTACCCTGTAGTCTTTCATTTTGTAGTTGCAGTTGGCAGTTTTATTGTCAACCATTTAGATTTTCTTTGGGCCATATTGTATTTTAATTGATGAAATGATATTCTACATTCTACACAATGTAACAAAAACAATTCTATAATGTTTTACTGAATTACAATAAACCCCATGCAAGTTACAGGGCATACAAATATGTTTAGTGTTGTTTTTGGGATGCAATTTTCCAGATTTTTTCTCTGGCCTCCATTGATGTAGTCACCCTAATTTTGGCCATCCTACAAACATAAAAAATCCAATAACTTTTGAATGGATTATGATAGCGACATAAGGTTTGGACTGTGAAGAGACCTCTGGTGGCATGTCTTGTGGGGTATGCATGGGTGTCTCAGCTGTGTGCTAGTCGTTTAAACAGACAGCTTGGTGCTTTCAACATGTCAATACCTCTCACAATTACAAGTAGTCAACTACTTTGAGCCAGGAGAGATTGACATTCATATTATTAATGGTTGCTCTCTGTGTACATCCAAGGGCCAGTCGTGCTGCCCTGTTCTGAGCCAATTGCAATTTTCCTAAGTCCCTCTTTGTGGCACCTGACCACATGACTGAACAGTAGTCCAGGTATGACAACACTAGAGCCTGTAGGACCTGCCTTGTTGATAGTGCAGTTAATAAGGTTTTTTCTGGCTCAAAATGGCCAGAAACAAAGGACTTTCTTCTGAAACTCGTCAGTCTATTCTTGTTCTGAGAAATGAAGGCTATTCCATGCGAGAAATTGCCAAGAAACTGAAGATCTCGTACAACGCTGTGTACTACTCCCTTCAAAGAACAGCGCAAACTGTCTCTAACCAGAATAGAAAGAGGAGTGGGAGGCCCCGGTGCACAACTGAGCAAGAGGACAAATACATTAGTGTCTAGTTTGAGAACTTAATCTTTATTTTTATTGGACAGTCTGAGATATGGCTTTTTCTTTGCAACTCTGCCTAGAAGGTCAGCATCCCGGAGTCGCCTCTTCACTGTTGACGTTGAGACTGGTGTTTTGCGGGTACTATTTAATGAAGCTGCCAGTTGAGGACCTGTGAGGAGCCTGATAATTGTATGTGTGGGGTACAGAGATGAGGTAGTCATTCAAGAATCATGTTGAAAACTATTATTGCACATAGTGAGTCCATGCAACTTATGTGGTTCCTGAACTTATTTAGGCTTGCCGTAACAAAGGGGTTGAATTCATATTGACTCAAGACATTTCAGCTTTTCATTTTTATTAATTAGTACACATTTCTAAAAACATAATTCCACTTCAACATAATGGGATATTGTGTTTAGGCAAGTGACAAAGAATTCTCAATTGAATACATTTTTAATTCAGGCTGTAACACAACAATTGTGGAAAAAGCCAAGGGGTGTGAATACTTTCTGCTGGCACTGTATCTACCTCAATTACCTCTTACCCCTGCACATCGACTCGGTACTGGTACCCTGTGTATATAAACAAGTTATCATTACTCAGTAGCTGTGTTATAATACCCATACTAACATACTGTATGCTACAGTTGTGGTCAAAAGTTTTGAGAATGACACAAGTTTTGGTCTTCACAAAGTTTGCTGCTTCAGTGTTTTTAGATAGTTTTGTCAGATGTTACTATGGTATACTGAAGTATAATTACAAGCATTCCATAAGTGTCGAAGGCTTTTATTGACAATTACATTAAGTTTATGCAAAGAGTCAATATTTGCAGTGTTGACCCTTCTTTTTCAAGACCTCTGCAATCCGCCCTGTTATGCTGTCAATTAACTTCTGGGCCACATCCTGACTGATGGCAGCCCATTCTTGCATAATCAATGCTTGGAGTTTGTCAGAAATTGTGGGTTTTTGTTTGTCCACCCGCCTCTTGAGGATTGACCACAAGTTCTCAATGGGATTAAGGTCTGGGGAGTTTCCTGGCCATGGACCCAAAATGTCGATGTTTTGTTCCCCGAGCCACTTAGTTATCACTTTTGCCTTATGGCAAGGTGCTCCATCATGCTGGAAAAGTCATTGTTCATCACCAAACTGTTCTTGGATGGTTGGGAGAAGTTGCTCTCGGAGGATGTGTTGGTACCATTCTTTATTCATGGCTGTGTTCTTAGGCAAAATTGTGAGTGAGCCCACTCCCTTGACTGAGAAGCAACCCCACACATTAATGGTCTCAGGGTGCTTTACTGTTGGCATGACACAGGACTGATGGTAGCGCTCACCTTGTCTTCTCCGGACAAGCTTTTTTCCGGATGCCCCAAACAATCGGAAAGGGATTCTTCAGAGAAAATGACTTTACCCCAGTCCTCAGCAGTCCAATCCCTGTACCTTTTGTAGAATATCAGTCTGTCCCTGATGTTTTTCCTGGAGAGAAGTGGCTTCCTCGCTGCCCTTCTTGACACCAGGCCATCCTCCAAAAGTCTTTGCCTCACTGTGCGTGCAGATGCACTAACACCTGCCTGCTGCCATTCCTGAGCAAACTCTGCACTGGTGGTGCCCCGATCCCGCAGCTGAATCAACTTTAGGAGATGGTCCTGGCGCTTGCTGGACTTTCTTGGGCGCCCTGAAGCCTTCTTCACAACAATTGAACCTCTCTCCTTTAAGTTCTTGATGATCTGATAAATGGTTGATTTAGGTGCAATCTTACTAGCAGCAATATCCTTGCCTGTGAAGCCCTTTTTGTGCAAAGCAATGATGACGGCACGTGTTTCCTTGCAGGTAACCATGGTTAACAGAGGAAGAACAATGATTTCAACCACCACCCTCCTTTTAAAGCTTCCAGTCTGTTATTCTAACTCAATCAACGTGACAGAGTGATCTCCAGCCATGTCCTCGTCAACACTCTCACCCATGTTAACGAGAGTATCACTGACATGATGTCAGCTGGTCCTTTTGTGGCAGGGCTGACATGATGTGGAAATGTTTTGGGGGGATTAAGTTCATTTTCATGGCAAAGAGGGACTTTGCAATTAATTGCAATTCATCTGATCACTCTTCATAACATTCTGGAGTATTTGCAAATTGCCATCATAAAAACTGAGGCAGCAGACTTTGTGAAAATTAATATTTGTGTCATTATCTAAACTTTACATGCTTAATGATTATCTACTACATGCTATATACTTTTAGTTCATTTTAGTATACTGTAAATGAACGGTATCCTTTCAGTTTAGTGTACTAGTGCATCGCCTGTCTACCGGAAGTTGATGCTGTTGCTATGCAACTTCTTGCTAGCTTGTTAGCATAACAAATTACTAGCTAGACATGACTTCATTAACAATGTCCATTGAGAACGCACAACAAATATACCACTTTGCTAAGCTAAGAATGACGTGAATAATCAAGTCAATAAACATTGGGCAGTTATTTAGATAGCATATAGTTAATATACTGGCAAGTTCGATGTGTTAGGAGCCAACTAATGTTAGGTAGCTAGCTAACATACCGGTCATACAAGCAACTGCTGTAATGATATGCTATGCGGTTTGTAAGGCTAGTGTAGCTAACAAATTGTCAGCCAACATAATGTGTAACATAACTTATTTGAAAAGTCATTACTGTATTACATTGCTCAACAGTTTCTTAACATTTGTCATAATTAGTTAAAGCAATCAATTTGTATCCACTCTCGTCGGACTTCAGCTGCATATTTTCTTCAAATCTGAAAATGTTGTGAAGCCACGCCCATTTTCTGAAGATTTGCATTATGGGCCTGTCATGGCAAATAGTGTCTCCCCCCTGTCCTTCCAAAAGTGTTGAAAAGTACATACCTCACATTTATAACACTGCCATAATCCATCACATTTTCTCACAGTAAAGTGTAACATGTGTGTTTGCTTGTTTACATGTCTGTCTCCTATCCTGTACCCTTTAACTCTGCTCCTGTTCTCCAGGACCTAGGGGTTCTGCCCAACACCTAGACGTGGATTCACCTGATGTCCTCCATTACCAACCACCCTTCAACTTTTCATTACATCATCTACAGCTACTGTTATTGTCATGTTGTCATTATCTGCTAAGAAAGGTTTCTTGCTCTATCATACTGGGCACATAATATGTGCGATACATAGATTAACTAAAAACACTAGCACTGCAAACACTCAGAACAAAGGGAGCAGCAGTGCCTGGATTTTGCAGTCTCCCTCTTCAAGTCCCCCTTCCGAGATTGGCTGCCTGTTGAGAACAAGTGACAGGCAGTACCTCCCACCCACACAGCAACCACCTCCTCAATATTCCACACACCAGAATTCAGTATTTTAGTCTGTGATTGCCATGTGAGTGTACAAAAAAATCTGAAAATATATGAATGACACAACTGTACCAAAAAATATCAAAGTTTATGTATTAAAATCTTAAATATTGCCAGGTTGGTTTTCACAGCTGTTGACAAGGTGTTCATTATTGTAAGTTGTAAGGTATCCTTTGATGGTATTTATTTGTTCCACATTATTCATTGTTGTATCCTAGGACCTACAATAGATACATATATGTTCAACCACAAGGGGATAAGAGCGTCTGCTAAATGACTAAAATGTAAATGTATACTAATGAGCTATGCGAGATAGAAAAAAAATAATCATAATAGAGGACTATTGAAATTATATTATTTCAGTGTAGACTAGGGAAGGGCAGGTTAAAATAAAAACATGACAGCCAGACAAGCCAGTATATGAATCAAACGGATTTGCATATGAATGGAGTGGAAATTAGCTGACATCGTGACCTGTAAGGTAAGTAACTTTAACGTGTCAAGCAGATTACACGTTTTCTTTGCCATTTCCAAAACGTAGCAACGTTTAAGACATGGATTTAATGTTGTAATGTTAACAGGGTACCCAAAAGTAGTTTGAAGTAATGTTTTCATTGTATTAGCTAAACAAAACTAGTTTAAACAGCGAAATTGTTGCATTGTTTGCATAGCAATGATGAAAATAACATAATTTAGGATGTAATGATCTCCAAAATTCGAATCATTAGGTCATCACACCGTTTATATAGCAACGGACGCTAATAGTTTATCAAATCCCAATGTGATGCAGAGGGGGACACTATTTGGCTGGGGGACATTATTTGGCATTATGGGCTCTAAAAGCATGGAAATAGTGTCCACTGCTTGTATAGTATTTTGGCGAATGTAGTACGACATCCGGGAACTTTTGGCATACTAACAATATCCACACTATGACCAATAAGCATACTACATACTCAATTTACGTCACAAATAGTACCGTTAGTGCGGGTTAGTATGAGTATTCGAACACAGCTATTGTGTATTTATTATTACGTTTTATTACTCTTCTATTAGTTCTCTATTTTCTTTCTCTCTACACTGTTGGGAACGTCCAGTAAGTAAGCATTTCACTGTTAGTCTACACCTGTTGTTTACCAGGCATGTGACTAATACAATTTTATTTAATTTTTACAGATGGAGAGGACTGCAGATGTTTTTGCCAGATGCCAGCCTCTGTCATTTGATGGGGAGACCATAATTAGGTAGGTTTTATCTGACCTGTTCAAACTTCAACATATTACCTGTTTGTGTCAGATATTACCTATCCTAACTGCCATTGGTAATAGAACAGTGACTATGTATGTACAGTACCAGTCAAAAGTTTGGACACACCTACTCATTCAAGGGTTTTTCTTTATTTTTAACTATTTTCTACATTGTAGAATAATAGTGAAGACATCAAAACTATGAAATAACACATGGAATAATGTAGTAACCAAAAAAAGTGTTAAACAAATCAAAATATATTTTATATTTGAGATTCTTCAAATATCCACCCTTTGCCTTGACGACAGTGTTGCACACTCTTGGCATTCTCTCAACCAGCTTCACCTGGAATGCTTTTCCAACAGTATTGAAGGAGTTCCCACATATGCTGAGCACTTGTTGCCTACTTTTCCTTCACTCTGCCATCCGACTCATCCCGAACCATCTCAATTGGGTTGAGGTCGGGGGATTGTGGAGGCCAGGTCATCTGATGCAGCACTCCAGTACTCTCCTTCTTGGTAAAATAGCCCTTACACGCCTGGAAGTGTGTTGGGTCATTGTCCTGATGAAAAATAAATGATAGTACAACTAAGCCCAAACCAGATGGGATGGCATATCGCTGCAGAATGCTGTGGTAGCCATGCTGGTTAAGTGTGCCTTGAATTCTAAATAAATTACAGACAGCGTCACCAGCAAAGCACCCCCACACCATAACACCTCCTCCTCCATGCTTTACTGTGGGAAATACACATGCGGAGATCATCCGTTCACCAACATCGCGTCTCAAAAAGCCACGGCGGTTCGAACCAGAAATCTCCAATTTGGACTCCAGACCAAAATGACACATTTCCACCGGTCTAATGTCCATTGCTCGTGTTTCTTGGCCCAAGCAGGTCTCTTCTTATTATTGGTGTCCTTTAGTAGTGGTTTCTTTGCAGCAATTCAACCATGAAGGCCTGATTCACACAGTCCCCTCTGAACAGTTGATGTTGAGATGTGTCTGTGACTTGAATTCTCTGAAGCATTTATTTGGGCTGCAATTTCTGAGGCTGGTAACTCTAATGAACTTATCTTCTGCAGCAGAGGTAACTCTGGGACTTCCATTCCTGTGGCGGGCCTCACGAGAGCCAGTTTTATCATAGCACTTGATGGTTATTGAGACTGCACTTGAAGAAACTTTCAAAGTTCTTGAAATTTTCCGTAATGACTAACCTTCATGTCTTAAAGTAATGATGGACTGTCGTTTCTCTTTGCTTATTTGAGTTGTTCTTGCCATAATATGGACTTGGTCTTCTACCAGATATGGCTATCTTCTGTATACCCCCCCTACTTTGTCACGACACAACTGATTGGGTCAAACGCATTATGAAGGAAATAAATTCCACAAATTAACTTTTAAGAAGGCACACCTGTTAATTGAAATTCATTCCATGTGACTACCTCATGAAGCTGGTTGAGAGAATGCCAAGGGTGTGCAAATCTGTCATCAATTCAAAGTGTGGCTACTTTGAAGAATCTAAAAAATAGAATATATTTTATTTGTTTAACACTTTTTTGGTTACTACATGATTCCATATGTGTTATTTCATAGTTTTGATGTCTTTACTATTATTCTACAATGTAATTTTTTAAAGAAAAAAATAAAGAAAAACCCTTGAATGAGTAGGTGTGTCCAAACTTTTGACTGGTAGTGTACGTATATGGACGAGCGATGTCAGAGCGGCATGGACAGTATAATAGTATAGAATACAATATATATATATATATGAGATGAGTAATGCAAGATATTTCAACATTATTAAAGTGGCTAGTGTTCCATTTCTTAAAGTGGCCAGTATAAAGTTGGTTTTGTAGCATAAACTGGGAATTTGATATTTTTGGCTGGTATTATGATTGTCTGTTTGTTTCATATCTGCAAAGTAATCAAAATGCTGTCATTTCCACTTTAAGTTGCTTGCTCTTGGGTAGGTACATGATACTTACAAGTATATCCTATGTAACTACATTGTTCTTACATTACACTTGGTTCGGTGTAGCCTTTGAGCCAGGTCATAATATAGAAATAAACTAATTGAAAATGACCCGTGTTTAATGACAAGGTGTGCCTTGTTACAATTGTTGTTACTAGGTACCTAGCCTATTTATCAACCCTGACATTACATGTGGATTTGATGGTAGTTGCACCTTGTAGTTACAAGTAACAGTGTCAGATTTTGGTTTGATTTATTAACATGGTAATTCACAGATGGCTTTCAAACGTGTAATTAAAAAACATTAGTTACATAATGGAACAAGGAAATGTGTAATAACATCATTAATTACACATGTGGAATAAACTTCAGCAAATGGATGTGTAATTACACATTCCTTGTTCCAATTGTGTAATAACTGATAGCGCTACAACCTTATTACCATGTAATTACATAGTAACGCATAAGTACTATGTTGTTACTACAGTTATTACTGCGTAGTTATATAGTAATAGGGGCAACTTAAAGTAAAGCATTAGAAAAACATGTGCACACACACACACACCTTTGAGATGTCCCTCCTAGCAATGTAAAAACTGCACACATTAATGATCCAGCAAGGATTTCGAGAAAATTACCACCTTAGCCCTAGTTCAAACACCCACTTAGAAGTCTTATAAAAACCTAGTTCAAACACCCACTTAGAAGTCTTATAAAAACCTAGTTCAAACACCGCTCCATCCTGCACTAAAAAATACATCACATTCTCTTTGGAAAAGCGGGGATAGAGTGCCGTCTGAAACCACACAGAGCGCCTTGTCTGACTTTTGATGGCATTCTCTGCCGTTCTTTTGGCGTGGTGCGGGTGAATCACGTCTCTGTTTCATGCAGCACGCCAGAGCAGTTCTTCCACTGTCGGGAGATATGGTAATGCATATTAATATATGTTAATTGCATGCAAATAAAGGTGCTTGGCTACCACACACACAACAGTTGCAAAATCATTGGCCTCGGATTCGCAGGTGGACATGTTAAAACAGACCCAGGGTCTGTTTCTGTGGCGGCAGAAATGCTAAAAGGCTCATGATTAGTTTTTGGTGCTCTTTGAAACCAGCAACTGACGGTAAAAACACAACTTTGTTATGATTTACCAGTATTAGAACCCAAATGCAGACAAGTACACCAAGCCAGAGAAGGTTTAACAGGTTTATTTAAAATGTTCAATAGTCCAGGTTTCCAATAATAGGGGAAGAGCAAGTCCAGGTTACAGGGAGGGTAACAGATCCAGGTCAGGGCAGGTGTGGTACCGTAATGTCCTAGTGTCCGTGGTGAGTCCAAAGAGAGGTCCGGTAGTGGAGAGCAGGATGGTGGTGGCAGGAGTGAAGCGGAGGCAGGAGTCAGGTTCCAAATATCTGTGGCACAGGAGAAAAAGTAAATAGAACAGGCCAAAACACAAAGAGCAAAAATAAACAGGTTGAGTCGGCAGCGAGACTAACATGGTCGTCTTGACTATGATCTGACGATGAGTGGAAAGTTTGACCGGGTCTTAAAGGCTGAGGTGATTATGGTGAATGAGCTGCAGCTGGAACCCTGACTCCCGCACACCAGACTTCACTCCTGCAATCAAGGACAGACAGAGGGGAGGGAGAGAGCAGAGAGAGAGCTACCTAGCAGCAGTAGGCCTAACAGTACCCCTCTACGGACGCCACCTGGCGGCCGACGGGGTTTATCGGGATGTAACCTATGAAACTCTCGGACCAGAGCAGGATCCACAATGAAGCTCCTGGGCACCCAGGAACGTTCCTCAGGACCATAACCCTCCCAATCCACCAGGTACTGGAAACCACGACCCCGGCGGCGAACATCCAGAAGTCGCCGGACAGTGTAGACCGGACCCCCCACCCACGATCCTGGGCGGAGGAGGGGGACGAGAGGGCGGGCACAGAGGGCTAACCGACACAGGCTTAATCTGGGAAACATGAAAGGTGGAATGAACCCGTAGGGAGGCAGGAAGCTGTAGCTTAACCGCGCAGGGGTTAACAATAGACAGTATCTTGAACGGTCCTATAAAACGAGGCGCCATCTTCTTAGACTCCACCTTCAATGGAAGGTCCCGTGACTTCAGCCATACCTCTTGACCAGGAGAGTAACCGGGAGCCTGGGACCGGTGATGGTTGGCTTGCCTCTGCATGTACGCCGGAGCTCGGGACAGAGCTACCCTGGCCTTCCTCCAGACCTTGAAGCAGCGGCGCATGTGGGACTGCACCGAGGTACCGCCAGTTCCCTCTCTTGAGAAGGGAACAGGGGAGGTTGATAACCCAGAGCACACAGAAAAGGAGACAAACCAGAGGAAGCGTTAGTCAAGGTGTTATGAGCATATTCCACCCAGGGGAGCATGGAGCTCCATGACCCAGGGTTAGACCCTGTGACACAGCGAAGAGCGGTCTCCATCTCCTGGTTCGCTCTCTCGGCTTGCCCGTTGGTCTGGGGGGTGATATCCAGAGGACAGGCTGGATGTAATGCCCAAAGCTTTACAGAAAGCTTTCCACACCTGGGAGACAAACTGGGGACCCCTGTCAGAGACAATATCCGTGGGTAGACCATGAGAGCGGAACACATGTTCAACCAAAATATCAGCCGTCTCTCGGCAGTGGGCAGTTTAGGTAGGGCCAAAAAATGAGCGAACTTAGAAAACGATCAATCACCGTAAGAATTACAGTCTTTCCAGACGAGGGGGGAAGTCCAGTGACAAAATCCATAGCGATATGCGACCAGGGCCGGCTGGGTATAGGTAGAGGTCGTAGATGACCAGCGCTGGCCTGGGTGGAGTTCTTACTTCGTGCACATACCGTACAAGCAGCAATGAAGGCTCAGTGTCCGCCTCCATCGTGGCCCACCAGAACTTCCGTCGCACAAAGTCAAGGGTCCGCGAAACTCCAGGGTGACAGGTAAGGGGAGACGAGTGAGCCCACTGAAGTACCTGGGAGCGAGCAGACTCAGGGACAAACATCCGGTTAGGAGGACCCCTCCCAGGGTCAGCTTGATGATGTTGAGCCTGTCTAACAATCCCCTCGATGTCACATGTGACGACCGCAATACTGCAGGTAGGAGGCAAAATGGGTTCAGGGTTACTACCAGTATCAACAGCCGAATGAACACGAGACAGGGCGTCAGGCTTGACGTTGCGTGACCCAGGACGGTAAGACAGAGAAAAATTGAATCTCCCAAAAATAGTGCCCACCTGGCTTGACGGGGTTGAGCTGCTTCGCTGACTGGAGGTAAGCCAGATTCTTATGATCCGTCCAAACGATGAAGGGTTGTTCCGCCCCCTCCAACCAATGTCGCCACTCCTCGAGAGCCAGCTTAACGGCAAGCAGTTCACAATTGCCAACATCATAATTCCTCTCTGCCTGAGAAAGTTTCCTTGAGAGAAAAGCACAGGGATGCAGTTTGTTATCTTCAGGAGAACGCTGTGACAACACCGCACCTACCCCAGTGTCGGATGCATCCACCTCCACGACAAACTGGCGGTCGGGGTCCGGCTGCATCAGAATGGGAGCCGAGGCGAAGCGATGTTTCAGTTCTTCGAACGCTGATTCGGCCCCTTCATTCCAAGCTGAACGGTCGTGAGATGGAGGTGAGAGCGGTGAGTGGCGCCGCAATGCGGCTGTAGTCCTTGATGAACCTCCTATAGAAGTTCGCAAACCCCAGAAATCGTTGAAGTTGTTTGCGGGTAGAGGGGGCTGGCCAGTCCGTGACAGCAGAGATCTTAGCTGGGTCCATCCGCAACTCCCCCTGAGCGATGATGTAACCCAAAAAGAGGTCTCAGACACATGAAATTCACATTTCTCCATCTTCACAAACAGTTTGTTCTCCAACAACCTTTGCAACACCTGGCGCACATGCAGTTCATGTTCCTGGGAGGACTCTGAGAAAATCAAGATATCATCCAGATAGACAAAAACAAACCGATTCAACATGTCCCGAAGGACATCATTGACTAGTGCCTGAAAAACAGCAGGGGCATTAGACAACCCAAAAGGCATAACCAGATACTCAAAATGTCCCAAGGGTGTGTTGAAGGCAGTCTTCCATTCATCACCTTTACGAATGCGCACCAGGTGATACGCATTTCGTAGATCCAGTTTCGTAAAGATGGTAGCACCATGAAGGAGGGGAAAAGCAGAATTAATCAAAGGCAGAGAATACTTGTTCTTAATGGTGATGTTGTTAAGTCCACGGTAATCAATACAGGGTCTGAGGGTCTTATCCTTCTTAGCAACAAAAAAAGAATCCCGCTCCTACAGGTGACGAGGAAGGACGACATAATACCTGCCGCCAAGGAGTCCCGAATGTAGTTCTCCATAGCCTCCGTCTCCGGCCGGGAGAGATTGTACAGGCGACTGCTGGGGAGCGGGGCTCCTGGCTGGAGGTCAATGGCACAGTCGTAAGGCCGGTGAGGAGGAAGAGAAGTAGCTCTGTGTTTGCAGAAAACGGATGCCAGGTCATGATACACGTCAGGAACATTAGAAAGATCCATGGACTCCAGTGGAGGTCGAGGCACAGTACTGGCAGGAGTCAGAGCAGAACACAAACAATTCACATGACAAAATGTGCTCCATGAAACAATTCTACCTGTCACCCAATCAATGTGTGGATTGTGTCTTATGAGCCAGGGGATACCAAGGACCAGAGGGGGTCTGTGGGCAGTCGATAATATGGAATTGAATGTTCTCCTGATGATTTCCCGACACTCTAAGACAAACAGGAACAGTCTGATGGGTAATATGGGTCAACAATTGTCCATTCAGACCCTTAGCCTGCAGCGGACAGTCCATAGGAACAGTCTCCAAATCCATTTGTTGAGCCCACTCTCTATCCAAAAGCTTTCGTCTGCACCAGAGTCAATCAGCGCACTAACAGAGAGATTCTGGAACTGCCACTGGAGGGATGCCTGGAGCAGAATGCGGGGAGAAGAGGAAGAATCCGCTGCTCGGCTCACCAAAACTTCTCCCATTAATGATGAGCCGGCCCTTTTCCCCGGACGAACTGGGCAGGAAGGAACGAAATGACCAGCTTCTCCACAATACAGGCAGACCCGAGCCTGAATGCGACGTGCACGCTCCTCTGAGGACAACCGTGCACGACCCACCTCCATGGCTTCGGGTTCAGTGCTCCTCGGTATCGACTCGGGAAGACACGGCTTTCTCCGTAGGGAAGATGCGGGGAGGAGTTTGTTGATGACAGACAGGTTGCTTGGAACTAACACTCCTCTCCCGGCGGCGCTCCCGAATCCGATTATCCAACCTGATGGTGAGTGAAATAAGATTATCCAGCGTAGGCGATTCATCATATGACACCAATTCATCTTTTAAAGTCTCAGACAAAGCATTGATGAACACTCCTTGTAATGCCTCGTCATTCCAACCACTCACTGCTGCTAAAGTCCGAAACTCCACTGCCATCTCCGCCACACTGCGAGCCCCCTGCCGAAGAGAAAACAACCGTTTCGCAGCCTCCTTGCCTCGTGACGGGGTGGTCAAAACCTTCCTCATCTCAGTGGTGAAGGCAACGTAAAGCGTTGCAAATGTCCGACTGACTCTCCCAGACCGCGGATCCCCAGGCACGAGCGGAACCGCTAGTAGAGTTGATAAGGTAGGCAATACGGGCTCTTTCTGAGGCGTAGGTGAGGGGCTGTTGTTCAAACACTAACGAGCATTGAGTCAAAAAAATCGCCACAGGTTCCCATGTTCCCGTCATAGCGCTCTGGAGCAGGAACAAAAGGCTCTCTGATCTGGGCTGAAGGGGTAGTAAGGGCAGACACTTGATTGGTGAGTAATTGAACCTGATTAAGCAGCACCTGACTGTCCTCAGCAATCGTCTTAAACAGGGTATCATGTTGGCCAAGTAAAATGCCCTGATTGGCTATGGCAGTCCAAATTTGAGTGCACTCTGGGGTGGTATCCAAGCTACTGTCTGCTGGGTTCATGATGGTCAGATCATACTGTTATGATTTACCAGTATTAGAACCCAAATGCAGACAAGTACACCAAGCCAGAGAAGGTTTAACAGGTTTATTTAAAATGTTCAATAGTCCAGGTTTCCAATAATAGGGGAAGAGCAAGTCCAGGTTACAGGGAGGGTAACAGATCCAGGTCAGGGCAGGTGTGGTACCGTAATGTCCTAGTGTCCGTGGTGAGTCCAAAAGAGAGGTCCGGTAGTGGAGAGCAGGATGGTGGTGGCAGGAGTGAAGCGGAGGCAGGAGTCAGGTTCCAAATATCTGTGGCACAGGAGAAAAAGTAAATAGAACAGGCCAAAACACAAAGAGCAAAAATAAACAGGTTGAGTCGGCAGCGAGACTAACATGGTCGTCTTGACTATGATCTGACGATGAGTGGAAAGTTTGACCGGGTCTTAAAGGCTGAGGTGATTATGGTGAATGAGCTGCAGCTGGAACCCTGACTCCCGCACACCAGACTTCACTCCTGCAATCAAGGACAGACAGAGGGGAGGGAGAGAGCAGAGAGAGAGCTACCTAGCAGCAGTAGGCCTAACAAACTTCTCAACACAGAGGTTGAAACAATAATAACCGATGGGCTATGTTGCACAGCAATATCATATCTCATGGTTTATTTTAGGGAAGACATTACGTTATCCGAGAAACATTAAACCGATCATATTCACTGTTTCAAATATTAACTTCCGCGCTGTACAGGTGTGTGAATCGTCTTTCTTTGCCTTTTTAGCGCAATAAACGTTGTTGTTTCTTTAACACAGAAGAGGTCGCTGTTATGTCTCAATTCGACCCAAAACCAACGAGGAAGTCTGCAGTGTTGAGAGTGGTTTTATTAAATGAATCGATACGTCAAGGAAAAGCTCTCAACCAGCCTGCTCTTCATTTCTATTCAGTTTGACTCGCCATAAGTTTGGCGTCTGAACTGTGCTTGAGCCCAGGATACATCCAAACCAGTAAACTGGTGAACAAGCCGGCCGTTAGGACTAGGGATGATTCGAATCAACAAGGGTGAACAAATATGGATAGTCAGTGCATTAGTGTTAATAGGAATAGATTATGGAGGGATTACGCAGTGACCTTCACTGCACTAATTGAAATAGTATTCTGAGTCAGCAGTGGAGTAATCAACTTAAACACAGAATCATAAATCATCATGAATAGCCCTGTCACAAGCAAGCCATTAGCCTCAGGTTTTCTCCCCTGCAACCTCGTGGAAGTATCTTGCACACCGATCTGCAGGTTAATAGGAACAGAAATGGCATTTAGAGTCTATTTGGATCAAACTGACTCTACACCCTGGAGAAGTAGAACTTTGCTAATTCGCAGGTAATGGGAATTGATGTAGTTAGGGTTGTCGGAGATTCTTCGGGTGACACTGCACGGTAGCCCAGCAGGAAAGTACGTGGAGACAGTTGCATGACAGAAGGCTTACATTACAGACCTGGGTTCAAGTAATATTTCCGTACTTTCAAATGCTTCAGCTGCACTTGATTGAGCTTGTCTGGTGTAGTAGGAACAATGGAATAGATCCAAAAGTGCAATTCCCACCCATCTGGCACTCCAGGCAGGCTCAATAAAACACAACATATTTTGAAAGAAAACCAACACTATTTGAACCCAGGTCTGCTACAATTACAGGCCTGTACGCATAAGCTATTGGCCAACATACTTCATACAAAATACGGCTTTTATCATAGCTTACAATATCATTCACTCGTGTGAATAAGAGCCACAGTAGTTACTTTATGGTGGCCTTTCTGTGATATTACAAACAGGGGTTAGGTAATTGTGTTGGATTAAAGTGACCTCTGTTCAATGGTGTCAATTACGGCTTGTGATAAGGCAATACATTGCAGAGGGCCAGACGAACTCAAAGCAACACTCACTCATTCCGAGTATAAGCGACCAATGTGTGCAGTTGAGGCTACAGTATGTGAATTAGCCTAGTTAAGTTTCAAATCAACCTTTTTAAAGTTATTTTGTGAATGATAATATCCACAGGTGGTTTTCTGTCATCGAACGTCAGTGGGTTGTGGTCTTCAAGTGTGGATGGTGTAACATGTTATGGCTGTTTTTATTCTATTAAAGGAACAAGTCACATATACAACAATATCAGAAGAACAATAGGATACTGAACTAGTAATACCCTGCATGGGCTTATTTTGGTGTCATTACCACCCTTCTTTAATGCACTGGTGGCTTGCTCAAGTATGGATACAGGCTGCTTTGTCAAAGTTTACAACATCTTTATTAATATCATCAAGTTCTCTCGTCAGTAAATAGCTTTTTAATTGTGAGCAAAGTGAACGAATTAGATACTAAACAGTCAGTTAGCGTCAATGAAATGTCTTTCACACAACAATACCCCGCAAACTTGTCAGAAAAAGCTGATAAGGAGGCCATTCCCGAATGCTTGCAACACATTAATCAAATAGCAGGTCTAATTAAAACAAAATAGTGCTTTTCCCCCTTTCTAAATGTTGCTCAGGTATGGCAATAATTTTTGATCAGCCAAGCCTGGAAGACAAATAATTAGAACTGCCACAACGGTCTGATGAGTGATGCCAGCATCTTAGGGTTGACCTTCCCTCTACTAATTAATTCTCATCCCAGGGAGAAAAATAAAGGGAAAAAAGAGCCAGTTGTTGCACATTATTATATGAATTCATGAAAAGATGCACCTGATACATTTTTGTTGATAATACTTGTCATTCCTTTCCGCTGTTTCATAATCATTTTATGGGTTTTTCTTCTGTAGTGTTGCTTTTCTAAGTTAATCTAAGTCATTGCTGGATATATTAATGTGTCTAATAGAGTCTGGTCTGGCTGGATAGGAAATATGAAGTAGGTTCCTAGTCCACCACACTTAGATGTCTTATAAAAACCTATAGTTTCTCTTTATCATCAGGTTTGTCGGTTCCTAAATTGGAGAGATGTGCTAAGTTGTCTTGTTTGCCTTAAAAGATGGGTGGCATTTTGAGATTTGCCAAGAGGGCAACTTTATCGATGGAAAATGACTGCCAAAATGTTAGTTTTACCCTAAAACATCCCATCATGTCATCGTCATTAATCATACTCACTTTTACATTTAGAACCTTGCAGTTTACTTTGTACCCCTATAGTTTTCTGTGCTTGTCACAACAATTAATGTAGTCCATCACTCTGTATAATATACTATGGGGAGTCAACGACCAATCCTATCAACTGAAGCGAACTGAAATCACGTCCAACGGGCCAATGGATGCCGAGCCTGCCCTCGGAAGCCCTGCCTTCCTGGCTATAATAGCAGGGCTTGCATTCATTTCCTAAATTGTTCGCTCTTTAGCTCGCCTGAAGGAAGAACGTGTCAAGCAATTTACAAACTTTTCAAGCACACGAAGGCTATGTGATTCGGCTCTGACTCAGGTGTCTGTTAGTGGGGAGAGAGTACTCGTCCCCCTAGATGTTGCGAGTTTTGGGTCTTGGTATAGTTTTTTCTGCTCAGCTTGTGTAGCCAGTGTTTCCTTGCTTGAGTAAGATGGCCAGTGGTAAGAATACGTTCAAAAAGGCTAATCAGCCCAGTTTGAGCCTCATAGGGCATGTGGTTTTACAATGAAAATTAAAAGGTACTCACAAGTGCTGTTCTGTTGCCTGGGGTGGAAACACGCTCAGGATGACTTGGCTTGGACCAGCTTGTGTGACCATTGTCTCCGTCTGGGTTCAACTTCCATTGGGAGTTGGGCTGACTTTGTGAGGAAGATTGGTGGTCGGAGTTGATAGCGGTGTCATCCCAGCTGAGTGAGGCTCCTTCTCTGGCAGTGTTCAGAGACCGGATTCCGGGGATGATACTGTATACTATCCCTGATTAGCACTGGAGGGTTTTCAGAGTGTGAATCGGATGACATGAGTCCGGGACAGCCTGAAGCCCCGGCTTTGGATTTGGCGAGGGAGAGTTTACCATTAGGGTTGAATGTGCCATTGAAGGTGTTTTCTCTACTGCAGCGGAGTTCCTCCAGGTTTGGGGGAAGGTATTTACCTCCTGTCCCTGCAGCGGTGAAGAGTGGCTTACCCCTGTTTAAAGATTTAACCGATAAGTGGCGAGTTACTTAGCTCCAGAGGCTAACAAGGGGGCTAATCCTAGCACGGCGCTTCCGAATAAACAGCGCTGGTTATCGGGATTCATGAGATGGATAGGCGGATGTATTTAGATGAGCCACTTTTGCCAAAAAGGTTGTTTGGCTCGGGGCCCTCCTCCCCAAGCATTTACTGTGGCAACAGTGCTCCCAAGTGGCTCGGTCAATGTGGGCAAGTAACTGGTTGCTGAGGTCAAGCGGCTCGGTCAATTAGGGCAAGTGGTTGCCGAGGTCCCCGAACCCGGTGTGGGCCGGGTATCAGAACGCACAGTTCCTTTCCCACGATCAGACACACAGTTATCAAGAGTGGTGGACATGAAAACAATTTTTTTTATCCCAATCCTCCCAGCCCCTTCAGGAGATAATATATGGGAGACTGGCAGTGTGCTCCATCCAGTAGCGGTCATGCGCAGTTTCACCATGGGTGATGAGGACGGTGATGAGGGGGTACGGTCTGCAGTTCGCTGTGCGTCCTCCTCCTTTTTCGTGGAGTCATTACGTCAATGATCCCCGAGGTCCAGCACCTGTCTTGAGAGAGGAGATTTCCTCGTATCAGAAGTACAGATTGGTTGGTACAGCCGGTACTTCTTAGTTCCCAAAAGCGATGGAATGTTGCAAGTTCAAAATGGTCACACTTCGCCGGCTATTGCAGTCGGTGCGTCCCAGCGATTGGTTCACATCCATAGATCTGAAGGATGCATATTTTAATGTGCTATACATCCTCCCCATCTCCCTATAGCACTGCACCTTTTCTATGGTGGTGGAGGCGGCTTTGGCACCGGTGCGGTGCCAGTGGATCAGAGTATTGTCCTATCTCAACGATTGGCTGGTCGTAGCGGAGTCGAGGGAACAGGTGGAGCTCCACACCACCACGCTTGTTTCCCATATTCAGTCTCTGGGGTTCATAGTGAATCACAAGAAAAGTTGTTTGACTCTGGCTCTGCACATTCAGTTTCTGGGTCTTATTCTGGACTCGGTTTGGAATCATGCATTTTTGTCCCAACAGAGGAGGGTCACATTTGAGCTCTGTCTGGCATGGTTTCAGCTGGTGCACTAAGTGCCTTTTCGCTTTAGCTTGCGGTTATTGGATCTGATGGCCTCTATGATAGCTGTGGTACCTCTGGGACTTCTGTTGATGTGTCTGTTTCTGTGCTGGGTGATTGCCGACAAACAGGACGGTGGTGGTGTACATCAACAGGCAGGGAGGGACACGGTCTCTCTCTCTCCTAACCTGGCCCGTTATCTGCTCGTATGGAGCAGTGCGCATTTCCTGTCGCTCAGGGCGAACTATCTTCCCAGATCTCTCAACATGGGTGCGGATCTACTTTCCGGGGGGTCCTATCTTTACAGAGTGGAGACTGCATCCCGTCAGTGGTGGCCCAGATATGGGACCGGTTCGGCAGGGCAGACGTAGATCTTACGCATCATGAGAACGAAATTGTCGTAATTGAATTTGACAGCTAGGGGTTTACCCTTGAATGTGATTATGACTGTACAGTTTGCGCGTGCGCCCTCTACGAGAGGGTTGTATACATATAACCCCTTTTTGGAGGGTTCTGTAACCCCTTTTTGGAGCCGGTGGAACCTGTGTGTGCTTGGGCTGCCATGGGCCTCCTAGTTTGGTACCCTCTGAGCCGTCTTGGGGCGTGATTGTATGCCTCCATAGTATGTTATACCAAGTGACTGACTGAAAGGAAACATACAGTTATGAATATAACTACTGTTTCCTGAAAGAGGGAACTAGGTATATCATATTTTGGCCCTTGCTTTCAGGGGGTTTGGGCTCGCTGAAGAACAGTACTGAATTGAGGAAATGGATGTGAGCCCCTGTATTAAGCAAGGAAGGCAGGGCTTCCGAAGGGTGGGCTCAGCATCCATTCAAGGGTTTTTCTTTATTTTTACTATTTTCTACATTGTAGAATAATAGTGAAGACATCGAAACTATGAAATAACACATATAAAATCATGTAGTAACCAAAAAAGTGTTAAACAAATCAAAATACATTTTATATTTGAGATTCTTCAAATAGCCACCCTTTGCCTTGATGACAAGCTTTGCACACTCTTGGCTTTCTCTCAACCAGCTTCACCTGGAATGCTTTTCCAACAGTCTTGAATGAGTTCCCACATATGTTGAGCACTTGTTGGCTGCTTTACAAATATACACAGACCGCCACCCCTTGTCTTACCGGAGTCAGCCATTCTGTGATCAACTATTATCATAATTTTCTTTTGACTGCACTGGGCCTTTAACTGGTGAAGATTTGTGTGTAAAGTTCACCAGTAAATAACTTTATAACTTTTTGCATTGTAAAAAAAAAATGTATGGTTAAAATGGCAATTGATTCATCCCAAATAATATGCATAACTGCAAATAAAATGCATAAAATCAATACAATTCCTATCCGTCATATCACATTCCAATTGTCTCAGAAGTAGGCTACAGCAGTCATCATATTTTAGGGAGCGTTTAACAGAGCCAACAAAGATCTGTTCCCAGCCTGGGGCTCCAAATGACCAGAAATGAGAGAGAAAAGATTACATGTATTCATAGCCATCTTTCATCAAGGAGCTTAAAACCCTAACTTTAATTGTCTGTAACCCCAAATTGCATATTGAGCTGAACCCGCTCACCTCCTTTCATAAAGCCCAGAGAAGACATGGGATAGGCAGAAACGAACGCACACAGATCCTTGGGCTCATCGTTTAGATGATTTCAGCACTTTCTTATTTTCCAGCAGTCCAAGGATGCTCAAGTTAGTTAGTCAGTAATGGATTGTGAAAAATCTCTAATGTTTTCAAATGACAACCAAGTCAAATGGCCTAGCTGGAAAATTCTGACGTGGGCATTTGGTTTCTGCAGTTTTGCATTATGACAGTATGATATGAATAAAAAGGAAAGCAATATGCTCTTGCTGTAATACAAATGCAATGGACATGTGGTGTACAGTGTGTGCTCAGCTTTTGTCAGTAATATCCCAAAAACATTAAGTGTTTAGATGACACGCTAGTCGCTGAGACAATGTGACATTTAACTATTGCTCATCTAATGGGAATGTGTATATCATATAGCATACTTTACACATCTACGTATTAGCACATTGGGAAGAAGAGATACAATCCAACAGAATATTATACATTTTAATATCCAAATAATACCCACTCCCATTTATGTGAATTCACAAAAATATCTTCTAACCTTTTTCCAATCTGCCATGGACGAGTGAACAAGTTTAGTATTTCCACCTCATTCTGATGGAAACTTACTGCTGCAATATGTAACTTTTTGGGCGACCCGACCAAATTCACATACAAATGTGAGTTATAAATCTGTCATTCTCTTTGAAAGAAAGTCTAAGAAGCGGTATATCTGTTCTATGTACGCTATTTCTATGCTTCCAGTTCTTAAGTTTTGTTTTTGCATCTTTTACTTTCGGTTTTGTACAACAGCTTCAAACAACTGAAAATACAAATGTTTGGTTATGGAAAATATATTTCACAGCGGTTTAGATGGTACAATGATTCTCTACACAATAATTGAAATTAGGCAAACTATTAGAATTTTAGCAACCAGGAAATGGTGGAGTGATTTCTGCATAGTGCATCTAACTGTCGGGCAAGCACAAAAGGAGACAGAGAGACAGAGAGAGCGTGTGTACCATTCATCTGTTAACCTGTGCAAGGTGGGCCTACTGAAGTCATCCTCCTTTAGTGGAGAGCATATGTCCACAGCAGCTGTGCCTCTGTGAATAGGCAGTGATTGTGTGCTCGCTAACTGCATTCCTTGGAACTCGGCCAACACACGCAGATTTACAGGTCTTATTCACAGAGAATTTGATAGGTTTGGAATGCCTTGTGGAGCTCATATGATCATGTGTGATGCCAAAGGGAGATGGTACCTTGTTTAACTACCTACATTAATCTAAAATATTAAGCTACACTTGTGGTGGGCATTAGGGCACCTTACCTGACACCTGAAGGTGTTTGTCGCCTCCAAAGCAACAACCTATATTCTTGACTTGTTGGTACCATGCAGTATGATATGAAATCCAAGTAGGCTTCAAACATACCTCTACGGGATCGGTGTCCCGTATACGGGACAGTTGAGCTAACGTGAGCTAATGTGATTAGCATGACTGTTGTAAGTAACAGCAAACATTCCAGGACATAGACATGTCTTATATGGGCAGAAAGCTTAAATTCTTGTTAATCTAACTGCACTGTCCAATTTACAGTAGCTATTACAGTGAAAAAATACCACGCTATTGTTTGAGGAGAATGCACAACAACAAAAAACTTATCACGGCAACTGATTTGATACAGTCACCTCTGAAGGTAAATAATGTACTTACATTCATTAATCTTGCTCTGATTTGTCATCCTGAGGGTCCCAGAGATAACATGTAGCTTAGTTTTGTTTGATAAAATCCATTTTTATATTCAAATGTAGGAACTGGGTTCTACAGTTTGAACCCCTGCTGTCTCTGGCTCCACACCCACCCCGCCCGGCCATCTATATGTGTGAAAGTTAGTGTCTCAGCTAATGATCCATCATGTATGACATTCCTGGGAGTGTGTAAACTTACATTTTGTATTACCATATCATTTTTGTATGTTCTCTATAATTATGTATCTGAAAATGTATCAATTGACCAATTCGGCATATTTGGGCAGACTTGATACAAAATGGTCCAGTATTGCAATGATTCACTGGATCAATCTGAACCGTCGCACACACACTGCTGCTATCTAGTGGCTAAAATCTAAATTGCGCCTAAACTGCAGTATTATATTATGGCCTTTCTCTTGCATTTCAAAGATGATGAAAAAATAAAATAATAGAAAACTCATGTTTTTTTGTTTGTATTATCTTTTACCAGATCTAATGTGTTATATTCTTCTACAATAATTTCACACTTCCTCAAACTTCAGTGTTTCCTTTCAAGTGGTATCAGGAATATGCATATCCTTGCTTCAGGTCCTGAGCCACAGGCAGTTAGATTTGGGTATGTCATTTTAGGCGAAATTTGAAAAAAAGGGTCCGATCCTTAAGAGGTTATTAATAATAATAATAATAGTTTGCTTAATAGGTACAGCAGTGGCAGTTGGTGCTGTTTAAGATGAGGGAGGACAATTTAATTTTTTATGAGCATGGCCTTATTTCTATTACAGCATATTGGATGACTGTCATTCATATTCCATTCACCCAGCTCAATGTAAAATGGATAGGTTTAAGCTACTTACTACATGATACTCAAATGTTCCCTATACCCATCATGAGTTTGCTACAACCTAGCCTATGAATAAAAATTTACAACATACTGTAGGTGAACAGGTTTAGAAACATTTGAGTAATCAAGGTGAAAGACATTGACACATTCAATACCGCCTTCAACAACCTTGCCTGCATCTAGCTGATCATTAGTCCAACAGTAGCAAATGAGAGTTTCTATTGGTAAAATTCAGGTATGTTTATCACAGTTTCGTTCCATTTGCTTCCGTTTAAGAAAAGTTTTTCAACAGAATCAGCGGAATGAATACACCCCTGATCACACGCAAAAGCAGTTCACTTTCATAGCAGCCAGATCATTGTATAATTCTTTGTCGTATCTATGCGCTCTCCTCCTCTCACCTTTTCCCTTCCCTTGTGGACTTCAGTGCACAACACATCAGCTGTCTGAGACCAGGCGAAAAAACCTTTCCAAGCCAAACCTTCATAACATACAGTTGAAGTCGGAAGTTGACATACACTTAGGTTGGAGTCATTAAAACTCGTTTTTCAACCACTCCACAAATTTCTTGTTAACAAACTATAGTTTTGGCAAGTCGTTTAGGACATCTACTTTGTGCATGACACAAGTATTTTTTCCAACAATTGTTTACAGACAGATTATTTCACTTATAATTCACTGTATCACAATTCCAGTGGGTCAGAAGTTTACATACATTAAATTGACTGTGCCTTTAAACAGCTTGGAAAATTCCAGAAAATGATGTCATGGCTTTAGAAGCTTCTGATAGTCCCCTGTAGCTCAGTTGGTAGAGCATGGCGTTTGCAACGCCAGGGTTGTGGGTTCGTTTCCCACGGGGGGCCAGTATGAAAATGTATGCACTCACAAACTGTAAGTCACTCTGGATAAGAGCGTCTGCTAAATGACTAAAATGTAAATGTAAATGATTGGCTAATTGACATCATTGGAGTCAATTGGAGGTGTACATTCAAAACTGTTAAACTATTGTCTTTCTCTGTCTTTGAGTCAACTACTTACCACATTTTATGCACTGCAGTGCTAGCTAGCTGTAGCTTTTGCTTTTGCTTTTCATTCTCTGATCCTTTGATTGGGTGGACAACATGTCAGTTCATGCTGCAAGAGCTCTGATAGGTTGGAGGATGTCCTCCGGAAGTTGTCATAATTACTGTGTAAGTCTATGGAAGGGGGTGAGAACCATGAGCCTCCTAGTTTTTTTATTGAAGTCAATGTACTCAGATGAGGACGGAAACTAGCTGTCTAAGCTGACATATGGAATTGTTTTAAGATGGTCATACTATGGATCATTTAGCTATTTCATTTGGAATTTTAGGACCCCTTTAGGTATCTCCAAAACATTAAAAAAATAATGTAATATAATATTTGGCATTTACTACTATAGCCCATAGAAACGCATTGAATAACAGATTTATAAATGGCAAAAAATATAAAAATTAATCATAAGGAACAAGGTTTTGAAGTGTCTGTCCTAGATCTAGGCGATATAAGAAAGGTCAGGAAATGTATACACTACCAGTCAAAAGTTTTAGAACACCTACTCATTTGTCACGACTTCCGGGCAAATGAGTAGGTGAGCAGGTTTCTGCGTTCGTCGTCACTGGCTTACTAGCTACTGCCAATCCCATTCTCATCACTCCACTTGTCATGTCTTGTCTTGTCAATCACACACACCTGGTGCTCATTCCCCTAATTAGTATGTGTATAAGTGTTCCCTTGTTCCCCTTGTCTTTGTGAGTGAATGTTTCATTGTGAGAGCAAGTAGCTCGGTTGAGCTACTCTTCCATTTGTTATTGCCAAGGTGGAATATTTCCCTTGTGATAGTTTCGTATTGACGCTGGGTGCGTTTTATTTATGTAAATGGATTTACCTCCTGCGCCTGACTCCTTCATTCACACCTCATCACATCATTTAAGGGTTTTTCTTTTTTTCAACTATTTTCTACATTGTATAATAATAGTGAAGACATCTAAACTATGAAATAACACATATGGAATCATGTTACATATGGAATCATGTATGAAACCCTTCGCCTTGATGACAGCTTTGCACACTCTTGGCATTCTCTCAACCAGCTTCATCTGGAATCCTTTTCCAACAGTCTTGAGGAGTTCCCATATGCTGAGCATATGTTGGCTGCTTTTCCTTCACTCTGCGGTCCGACTCATCCCAAACGGTCTCAATTTGGTTGAGGTCGGGGGATTGTGGAGGCCAGGTCATCTGTTGCAGCACTCCATCACTCTCCTTCTTGGTAAAATAGCCCTTACACAGCCTGAAGGTGTGTTGGGTCATTGTCTTGTTGAAAAACAAATGATAGTCTCACTGAGCACAAACCAAATGGGATGGCGTATCGCTGCAGAATTCTGTTGTAGCCATGCTGATTAAGTGTGCTTTGAAATCTAAATAAATCACAGACAGTGTCACCAGCAAAGCAACCCCCCCCTCATGCTTTACGGTGGGAAATACACATGCGGAGATCATTCGTTCACCCACACCGCGTCTCACAAAGCCACGGCGGTTGGAACCAAAAATCTCAAATTTTGACTCATCAGACCAAAGGACAGATTTCCACCGGTCTAATGTCCATTGCTCATGTTTCTTGGCCCAAGCAAGTCTCTTCTTATTATTAGTGTCCTTTAGTAGTGGTTTCTTTGCAACAATTCGACCATGAAGTCCTGATTCACACAGTCCCCTCTGAACAGTTGATAATGAACTTATCCTCTGTAGCAGAGGTAACTCTGGGTCTTACATTCCTGTGGCAGTCCTCATGACAGCCAGTTTCATCATAGGGCTGCACTTGAAGAAACGTTCAAAGTTCTTGAAATGTTCCGTATTGACTGAGCTTCATGTCTTAAAGTAATGATGGACTGTCGTTTGTCTTTGATTATTTGAGCTGTTCTTGCCATAATATGGAATTGGTCTTTTACCAAATAGGACTATCTTCTGTATACCCCCCCCCCTTGTCACAACATAACTGATTGGCTCAAATGCATTAAGAAGGAAATAAATTCCACGAAGTAACGTTTAAGGCACACCTGTTAATTGAAATGCAATTCAGGTGACTACTTTTGACCAGTAGTGTATATATAGAGCACTGTGCTTTATATATAAATATCAATATATAAATATATATAAAAAGTATTCAGACCCCTTGACTTTTTCCACATTTTGTTAAGTTACAGCCTTAATCTAAAATTGATAAATACATGTTTTTTCCTTATCAATCTACACACAGTACTCCATAATGACAAAGTGAAAACAGGTTTAGTCATTTTTGCACATTTATTAAAATAAAAAAAACAGAAATACCTTATTTACATAAGTATTCTGAACCTTTTCTATGAGACTCGAAATTGAGCTCAGGTGCATCCTGTTTCCATTGATCATCCTTGAGATGTTTCTACAACGTGATTGGAGTCTACCTGTGGTAAATTCAATTAATTGACCATGATTTGGAAAGGCACACACCTGTCTATATAAGGTCCCACAGTTGACAATACATGTCAGATCAAATATCAAGCCATGAGGTCGAAGTAATTGTCCGTAGAGCTCCGAGACATGATTGTGTCAACGCATAGATCTGGGGAAGGGTACCAAAAAATGTGTGCAGCATTGAAGGTCCCCAAGAACACAGTGGCCTCCATCATTCTTAAATGGAAGAAGTTTGGAACCAACAAGCTGGCTGCCAGGCCAAACTGAGCAATCGGGGGAGAAGAGCCTTGGTCTGGGAGGTGAGTTTTGGATGAGTTGCTCAGGACACATGATGATGGTCCTGACGTCATCAGAGTGCGCAGCTGAACACTGTATACGGAAAACACTCGGTTTGTTATTTTAACTAAAACATAACCAATCTTTGTTAAACATAAATACTGACCTTGTTTTTGCATGGATTCCACAACGTGGTTAGTTTTTAACTACTAAATTACTGAGGATAATAGCGGACGAAATTGCCACTCCTATTTGCCATATCTTCAGAAAGTGTGTGCCCTCAGGCCTGGAGGGAAGCAAAAGTGATTCCGCTACCTAAGAACAGTAAAGCCCCCTTTATTGGCTCAATTAGCTGACCAATCAGCCAACCATTAGTAAAGTTTTGGGGAAAATGGTGTTTGACCAGATACAATGCTATTTTACAGTAAACAAATTGATAATGGACTTTCAGCACGCTTATAGGGAAGGACATTCAACAAGCACAGCACTTACACAAATGACTGATGATTGGCTGAGAGAAATGGATCATAGTCTGCAGCTGGAAAAAGGCATGTGTTATGGCTTTACACCCCCTGCTATATTGTGGATAAAGAGTTCCAGGCTCTGCTGTAGCCGGCTGCAACCGGGAGACCAATGGGGCGGCGCACAATTGGCCCAGAGTCGTCCAGGGTAGGGGAGGGAATGGCCGGCAGGGAGGTAGCTCAGTTGGTAGAGCATGGCGTTTGCAACGCCAGGGTTGTGGGTTCGATTCCCACGTGGGGCCAGTATGAAGAAAAAAAAAAAAAAGAATAATGTATGCACTAACTGTAAGTCGCTCTGGATAAGAGCGTCTGCTAAATAATGTAAATGTAAATGTAAGAGTTACCTGTCTAACAGAACACAGAGGGTGTTCTTTAATGGAAGCCTCTCCAACATAATCCAGGTAGAATCAGGAATTCCGCAGGGCAGTTGTCTAGGCAACTTACTTTTTTCAATCTTTACTAACGAGTAAAGCCAGTGTGTCTATGTATACGGATGACTCAACATTATACACGTCAGCTACTACAGCAGCTGAAATGACTGCAACACTTAACAAAGAGCTGCAGCTAGTTTCAGAATGGGTGGCAAGGAAAAAGTTAGTCCTAAATATTTCCAAAACTAAAAGCATTGTATTTGGGACAAATTATTCACTAAACCCTAAGCCTCAACTAAATATTGTAATATATAATGAGAAAATTGAGCAAGTTGAGGTGACTAAACTGCTTGGAGTAACTCTGGATTATAAACTGTCCTGGTCAAAACATATTGATACAACAGTAGCTAAGATAGGGAGAAGTCTGACCATAAAAAGTGCTGCTCTACCTTCTTAACAGCACTATCAACAAGGCAGGTCCTACAGGCTCTAGTTTTGTCGCTCCTGGACTACTGTTCAGTCGTGTGGTCAGGTGCCACAAAGAGGGACTTAGGAAAATTGCAAATGGCTCAGAACAGGGCAGCACGGCTGGCCCTTGGATGTACAAAGAGTGAAAACTTTAATAACATGTACAGTTGAAGTCGGAAGTTTACATATACCTAGGTTGGAGTCATTAAAACTCATTTTTCAACCACTCCACAAATGTCTTGTTAACAAACTATAGTTTTGGCAAGTCGGTTAGGATATTTACTTTGTGCATGATACAAGTAATTTTTCCAACAATTGTTTACAGACAGATATAGATGGCATCATGAGGAAGGAAAATGATGTGGATATATTATAATAATAATAAAATAATATGCCATTTAGCAGACGCTTTTATCCAAAGCGACTTACAGTCATGCGTGCATACATTTTTGTGTATGGGTGGTCCCGGGGATCGAACCCACTACCCTGGCGTTACAAGCGCCGTGCTCTACCAGCTGAGCTTATCAAGACATCATTCAGGAAGTTAAAGCTTGGTCACAAATGGGTCTTCCAAATGGACAATGACCCCAAGCATACTTCCAAAGTTGTGGCAATGTCATGAACCCTGCGTCCTGAGTCTGTTCCTGCCTGTGTTGCCGTTTTTCTGCTCTGAATCTCCTGTTTCCCGAAGGTGCCTGAACGCACCCTGTCCGGTTGCCGGGCGACGTTGCTAGGCGGGTGATCTCTCGATTACCCGCACCTGCTTCTCATCAGCTTCGGCACACCTGGTCCTGATCATCACCCCTTCATAAGCTCTGACCTGACATCCATTCCCTGCCGGATCGTTAGCCATAAACAGTATGTTTTGCCAGCGTATCAGCCTCTGAGTACTAGCGTTAGTTTTGTTGTTTTTTGCACCTTGTTGACCTGCCTTGTACTTACCTCCGTTTTTTCTGTCTACAGTCATTCTCCCGGAACCTTCACCCAACCCCTGCCATGCCATCAGTTCATCTGCCACTTCACCACCACCTACTCATCTCCGCCACCCGCTCTGTCTCCTGGACTATTCTGCATCTTTTTTATCTGTAAATAAACACTCACATTCGTTCAACTCTCCTTGTCCTGGTCTGCTTCTGGGTTCGGTCTTAGAGAACCGTGACAGAACGATCCGGCCATAAATGAACCCAGCGGACCTGGACTCTGTTCGCCATGCCATTACCCATCAGGAAATGATGTTGGGACAACACAGCACGGCGCTACAGGAGATAGCATTATCGGTTCTGAACTTTTCTACCAGTCTGACGAAGATCCAGGCTCAGCTCAGTTTGCCGGTGGAGAATCCACCACCGGTTTCACCTCTCTCGCCTGCCGCTTCTGGAGCTGTGCCCTTCCGTGAGCCCAAGGTTCCGACGCCTGAGAAGTATGAAGGGGATTTGGGAAGATGCCGTTCCTTTTTTATGCAGTGTGGATTAGTGTTCGATCTACAGCCCCACTCTTACGCCACAGACAAGGCTAGGATAGCCTTTGTTATTGAATTGCTGCGTGGTAGAGCCCTGGAGTGGGCTTCAGCTGTATGGGAACGACAGGATACCTGCATGGCGTCATACCAGCAGTTTACGGCAGAGATGAGGAAGCTGTTTGACCATCCAGTCCGAGGTAAGGACGCAGCTAAGCGCCTGTTTTCTCTTCGCCAAGGAACTCGCAGCGTTGCCGACTTCCTAATCGAATTCAGGACGTTGGCTGTGGAGAGTGGTTGGAATGAGGAGTCACTGCAAGCGGCCTTTTACCAGGGGCTGTCGGAGCAACTCAAGGATGAGTTGATCTCCTATCCGGAGCCTAGTGACCTGGACAGTTTGGTAGCTTTGTCTATTCGGGTGGATAACAGAGTTCGAGAGAGAAGGAGGGAAAAGCAATGGGGCCCGTCCAATCCATCAGCTTCTCAGTTTCCAGTCGGGTCAGGAGGTGGACCAGAATGCGTCGATCATTGTCCACCACACGGGATTAGTGGAGAGGTCCTGCCTCCAGATTCTGAACCCATGCAAGTGGGGCGGCACGGGTTAACCAAGGAGGAGCGCCAACATAGACGTAAGACCAACCGCTGCCTCTACTGTGGTAGTTCGTGACATTACATCTCCACTTGTTCCCAGCGGCCGTCAAACTGCTCGGCTCGCTAAAGTTGGGAGGACTTTTAGCGAGCCAGTTTCAACCTCTCAATATCCCTGTCAGACCCCGTTTCCCGGCTACCCTCATGAACAGGAATCAGAGTTTAGCGATTAACGCTTTCGTCGATTCAGGTGCCGATGGAAGCTTTATTGATGCCGACGTGGTGGAACAGCTGGGGCTTTCCAAGGAGCGATTACCGGAAGCCATTGAAGCTACCACTCTGAACGGCAGTAGTCTGGCACGTATCACGATGAGGACTGAACCGGTTAAGATGCTGTTGTCAGGGAATCATTCTGAGGTTATCTCATTCTTCATTCTGCCTTCTTCCCATGTTCCTCTGGTCCTTGGATACCCCTGGCTGAAAGAACACAATCCCACGTTCGATTGGGTGACTGGCAAGGTAACTAGTTGGAGCATTGATTGTCATGCTAACTGCCTCAAGACTGCCTGTTCCCAGTCAGGTTATTGAGGCTAACCCCCCAGATTTGTCCCTGGTTCCCGAGACATATCACGATTTCGGGGAAGTGTTCAGTAAGCAGAGGGCTCTGTCACTCCCTCCCCACTGACCATATGATTGTGCCATAAACCTGTTCCCTGGAGCTGCCTATCCCAAGGGACGGTTATACAGCATCTCCCGACCTGAACGTGAGGCTTTGGAGACCTACATAAAGGAGTCCCTAGCTGCTGGTCTCATTCGTCCCTCGTCATCACCCCTGGGGGCAGGATTCTTCTTTATTAAAAAAAAAAAAATTAAAAAGGATGGCTCTCTTCGACCTTGTATTGATTATCGGGGGTTGAATGATATCACGGTCAAGAACAAGTATCCCCTGCCCTTGATGAGCTCTGCTTTCGACTCCTTACAGGGTGCTACTGTGTTCACCAAGCTGGACCTACGCAATGCGTATCATCTGGTCCGGATCAGAGAGGGGGACGAGTGGTTGACTGGGTTCAATACACCGATGGGTCATTTCGAGTATCAGGTGATGCCGTTTGGACTGACCAATGCCCCAGCAGTGTTCCAGAGTATGGTGAATGACGTCCTGAGAGATATGATCGGTCTTTTTGTGTTCGTTTACCTGGATGACATTCTAATCTTCTCTAAGGAGCTTTCCAGCCACGTCCAGCATGTCAAGCAGGTTCTGCAGCGATTGTTGGAGAATCGCCTGTTTGTGAAGGCCGAGAAGTGTGAATTTCACGCCCACACTACATCCTTCCTCGGGTACATCATCTCCAGTGGAGAGATTAGGATGGACCAAGAGAAGGTTAGGGCAGTTCTGGATTGGGCCCAGTCCGGTACGAGATTGCAGCTCCAGAGGTTTCTGGGGTTTGCGAATTTCTATCGTAGATTTATCCGTGATTACAGCCGTGTGGCCGCTCCTTTAACTGCCCTGACTTCTAGTACCAGAACCTTCAGTTGGAATCCTGAGGCGGACCGAGCATTTCTGGATTTGAAGAGGCGATTCACCACCCGCTCCGTCTCATGGACTATTCTGCATCTTTTTTATCTGTAAATAAACACTCACATTCATTCAACTCTCCTTGTCCTGGTCTGCTTCTGGGTTCGGTCTTAGAGAACCGTGACAGGCAAAATGGCTTAAGGACAACAAAGTCAAGGTATTGGAGTGGCCATCACAAAGCCCTGACCTCAACCCTATAGACAATTTGTGGGCAGAACTGAAAAAGCGTGTGCGGCCTACAACCCTGACTCAGTTACACCAGCTCTGTAAGGAGGAATGGGCCAAAATTCACCCAACTTATTGTGGGAAGCTTGTGGAAGGCTACCCGAAATGTTTGACCCAAGTTAAACAATTTAAAAACAATGCTACCAAATACTAATTGAGTGTATGTCACAGTTTCGGCCGAGGCTGCTCCTCCTCCTGGTTCGGGCAGGCATCGGCGGTCGTCGTCCCCGGAGTACTAGCTGCCACCAATCTATGTTTCATGTTCGTTTGGTTTGGTCTTGATGTTGTACACCTGTGTCTAGTTAGTCCTCATTAGTGTTCTATTTAAGTCTCGTTGGGTGTGTCTGTGTTTGTGTGTGATTTATTTCTGTCGTGTGTTGTGCTTGTATTTGCTTATTCGCTCGGTTGAGCTTCACTCCACTGTGTTGGAGCGTTTACGCACATGTTTAGTGCGCCTTTTATTTGTGTCGCCTTCGTGCGTAGTTTCGCCTTCGGGCAAGTTTTGTTCGTATTTTCCTTGTTGGAATTTGAACTAAAGTCTTTTGGACTATACTTCGGTGTCCTGCGCTTGATTCCACCACTACACCCACCTACAGCATTCTTGACAGTGTATGTAAACTTCTGACCCACTGGGAATGTGACGAAATAAATAAAAGCTGAAATAAATAATTCTCTCTACTATTATTCTGACATTTCACATTCTTAAAATAAAGTGGTGATCCTAACTGACCTAAGACAGGGAATTTGTACTAGGATTAAATGTCAGGAATTGTGAAAAACTGAGTTTGAATGTATTTGGCTAAGGTGTATGTAAACTTCCGACTTCAACTGTATATATTATAACTTATGAATGATGCCCAGCATTTTTTTTTGCAACTTTTTCAAATCATAGTCGCACACCTCATGTAGCCTAGCCCATAGGCCTGTATGTTTTGATAAGGTTTGTATCAAATAAAATCAATTTTTATTTGTCACATGCGCCGAATACAATAGGTGTAGACCTTACAGTGAAATGCTTACTTACAAGCCCTTAACCAACAATGCAGTTTTAAGAAAAATAAGTCTTCAGTAAAAAATAGATAAGTAAAAAAATAATAAAAAATAATAATAATTAAAGAGCAGCAGTAAAATAACAGCAGCGAGGGTACCGGTACAGAGTCAATGTTCGAGGGCACAGATTAGTCGTGTAAAGTTCTGTATTTATTTTCTTAGTCAACTTTGTGTTCTTGAACGTAGCCCTGTCTTTCATTTTTGTTCATTGATTTCACCTGTGTTAGTTACTCACCTGGTCTCATTAGCTCCTTATTTAGTTCAGTTCATTCTGTTTGTGCCTTGTGAGGTATTGTTTGTTTTGACTCTACTAAGCCTTTTTCTAACTCGTTTGTGAGAACCAGTTATAGCCTTCTGTCCTAGTTTTCGATTCTCCTGCCTGTTTGCCTACCTGTGTATGACCATTGCCTGCCTGTGACCACGTTTCCTGCCTTTTGCGAAGGCGAAATAAACACCTGCCGCGCTCTGCGCGTGAATCTACACCTTTTTCTCCCTGAGTATTCATTACCGAATACCTCACCTAAAAACGGAATAGATTCAGCGGAGCTACAGCGGCGTCTAACCCAGCAAGAGGGGTGTATGGAGGAAATCTGCCATCTTCTCCGCCAGCCTATCCCTACTCCTCCGATGCCAGGTATCGTAACCCATAGGCCTCCTTCATTCATATCCATACCTGGAAAGTATGACGGTTCACCTGGGAAATGTCAGGGATTCCTGATGCAATGCAGCAAATACATTGAGTACAACCCCACTAACTTCGCCACCGACAAGAGCAGGGTGGATTTTGTTGTGTCTCTACTCACAGGCAACGCCCTGGATTGGGCCACCACCATATGGACTGCCAACAGCACAGAACTCGGATCCGCGTCTCATTTCCACACCCTATTCAATGAGGTATTCGATCACTCTCCTTCCGGTCGTCCTATAGGAGACCTCCCCATAGAACTTCAACAAGGACGCAATTCAGCTGCGAGTATGCCCTCGAGTTCCGCACCATGGCTGCAAGGAGTGGATGGAGTGAGGCTGCTTTACTTACTGTCTACCGAAGAGGGCTCAACAGGGAACTTCAGGCGGAGCTGGCCTGTAGAAGTGACCTTCAGGATTTAAATCAATACATTCATATGTCCATCTCCATCGACCACCTCATCGCCGACCGTCGAAGAACTCTGCCACCCAGGAACCTGAAACCTTCTCTTTCCATGATTCCGTCATCCCATCCGAGACTTCCAGAGCCCATGCAGTTGGGCCATGCTTCTCTCCCGTGTATCGAACGTCAAAGGCGGATCGAAGAAGGGCTCTGCCTATACTGTGGAGGGAAAGATCATCTACTCAGCCATTGTCCTGTTCGCCCCCCATGGAGAGATGAGAAGGGTCCCTCCGCTGCCATGCAGGTAGGCATGTCCTTATTTCTAAATATCTCCCAGAAGCAATTCTCCATCCCAGTATTGATAACCGCGAAGGAGGTTACTGAGTACTTAGAGGGCTTGATAGATTCGGGAGCAACAGGTAATTTTATCGATCACCAGCTAGTACAAGAGCTTGACATTGGTCTAACACCTGTCACCCTTCCCTTAAGGATTAATGCCCTGGACGGGCAGACAAGGCCTCTACTCTGCCACCACATCGCCCAGTGGACTGTGCTATTGACTTACTCCCTGGAGTGACCCACCGAAGGGCCGTGTTTACCCCCTATCTATCCTGGAAAATGAGGCAATGGAGAACTACAATGATGATGCCCTTGAAAATGGTTTCATTCATCCTTCTTCTTCTACACCTTTTTCTCCCTGAGTATTCATTACAGTCGAGGTAATATGTACATGTAGGTAGAGTTAAAGTGACTATGCATAGATTATAACCAGAGAGTGGCAGCAGTGTAAAAGAGGGGGTGGACAATGCAAATAGTCCGGTTAGCCATTTGATTAGCTGTTCAGGAGTCTTATGGCTTGGGGGTAGAAGCTTTTACGAAGCCTTTTGGACCTAGACTTGCCGCTCCGGTGTCGCTTGCCATGCGGTAGCAGAGAGAACAGTCTATGACTTGGGTGGCTGGAGTCTTTGACAATTTTTAGGGCCTTCCTCTGACACCGCCTGGTATAGAGGTCCTGGATGGCAGGAAGCTTGGCCCCAGTGATGTACTGGGCCGTACGCACTACCCTCTGTAGTGCCTTGTGGTCGAAGGCCGAGCAGTTGCCATACCAGGCGGTTGTATGGCAAACAGTCAGGATGCTCTCAATGGTGCAGCTGTATACCTTTTTGAAGATCTGAGGACCCATGCCAAATCTTTTCAGTCTCCTTAGGGGGAATAGGCTTTGTCGTGCCCTCTTCACGACTGTCTTGGTGTGTTTGGACCATGATAGTTTGTTGGTGATGTGGACACCAAGGAACTTGAAGCTCTCAAGCTGCTCCACTACAGCCCCCTCGATGAGAATGGGGGTGTGCTCAGTCCTCCTTTTCCTGTAGTCCACAATCATCTCCTTTGTCTTGATCACATTGAGGGAGAGGTTGTTATCTTGGCACCACACGGCCAGGTCTCTGACCTCCTCCCTATAGGCTGTCTCGTCGTTGACGGTGATCAGGCCTACCACTGTGTGTCGTTGGCAAACTTAATGATGGTGTTCTTAAAATTAAGCATATTAATCCACTTTACAAGGGGTTTAGATCCTAACTGGCATACATAAGCAGCGTGTGAGTTTCAAGTTTGGGGAAGATAATTTTCACCATAAAAATGCACCTTTATAATAAAAGCATTACATGCATAATCGCATTTGCGGTCACTTTTGATAATGGTGTTTTCCGCCAATGGAACATTCGCGCTTATAGCCTACTGCCATGTAAGCATTGCTGCTCTTATAATGTGAAATAATAGCCTAATAGTTTATCAACATTTTAAGCTAAATGTTCTGATCTGTTGTGACAGCCACATTGCATAAAAAAGGTTTTTTGATGCTAATGGTAGAATTAATTTGGGATCTATTGCATCCCACAACTGTCCCAGAATATGTTTGGAACATTGATTTCTCGCACAGAATAGAATAGGTTGACTTTTTTACTACGGGGCATAGTAGATTGACATAGGCTAGTGCTTTTTCCGTTTGTTAGGCCTACTCATCTTGTTGGCTGACGGAAAGTTAATGTGGACAGTTCTTCCAATATCTTCAATATGCACCTCAGAATTGGATAAGGATGCGTGGAGTTGCGTCCCTGATGTGTCTGCCTTCACTTTTAGCCTGTGAGAAAGACCCGATCACGTGATGGAGAGCCATGTGAGTGAGATGTGCTTTGGAGCGCGCAGCACTTAGGGAGAAGGGCACAATGCAGCACTCTGGGCCAAGGGCACAATGGCCACTGGCCGCAAAAGGCATGGATTTCTTTAGGGTGCATTACGGCCACAAAGGGGATGCCGCCGTGAAATTCGAGGCGGTATCAAGTGCTTGTCAAATTGTGAATGAGAGACTAATGAAGTGTGTACAGCCTGCGCAAAAAACAAAGCAGCGCTCATGCCTTTCAAGCAATCTTTTTCAAATCATCATTAGAGTTGCATCATGCAGCCTTACAATGTAGTAAAAATCAAAACATATAGCCCAACGTTTGTAGAACAACTAAAGTTACATTAACAACTCTAAATTAAGCATATAGCATATAGGAGTACCTATTTCTTTGTTAACCTCTCAACACAGAATAGCCGAATGTGCTATTTTATTCAGCTTTATTCAGCTTTGTTCAATTGTATTCTTCATACTATAAAAGAATGCCACAGAATTCTATGGAAATCTTGTCTGCTAAATGATCTAGTGTAGCCCACAGCCATTTGGCATAGCCAGATCAGGACCTAACATAAGGACAACTCAGAGTATGCTATTCGGTTTTATGCAATGTGTGGAAGCCAGGAGATGCTAAATGTGTTCATATTAATTAACGGCCAATTACCATGAGACCGACAATTATTTGCTTGACAATCACCGGCTGATGACATTTCGTGACTACCACAGCCCTAGGAATGGCTTCCATTAAAGAGCACCCTTGTGTTCTGTTACACAAGTAACTCTTTATCCACAATATAGCAGGGGGAGTAAAGCCCTAACATATACGTTTTTTTCAGCAGCACACTATGATCGATAATCTATAAAGCCGCACTGAAGTCTAACACAACAGCCCCCACAATCTTTTTATCATCAATTTCTCTCAGCCAATCATCAGTCATTTGTGTAAGTGCTGTGCTTGTTGAATGTCCTTGCCTATAAGCGTGCTGAAAGTCTGTTGTCAATTTGTTTACTGTAAAATAGCATTGTATCTGGTTAAACACAAGTTTACCAAGGGTTGGTAACAGGCTGATTGGTCGGCTATTTTACATTTTAGACATTTAGCAGACGCTCTTATCCAGAGCGATTTAGAGTAGTGAGTGCATACATTTTCATACTAGTCCCCCGTGGGAATCAAACCCACAACCCTGGCGTTGCAACCGCCATGCTCTACCAACCAGCCATAGTCTCCCGAGTGGCGCAGTGGTCTAAGGCACTGCATCGCAGTGCTAGCTGTGCCACTAGAGATCCTGGTTTGAATCCAGGCTCTGTCGTAGCTGGCCGTGACCGGGAGACCCATGGGGTGGCGCACAATTGGTCCAGGGAAGGGTATGTATGCACTCACTAACTGTAAGTCGCTCTGGATAAGAGCGTCTGCTAAATGACTAAAATATAAATGTAAAACTGAGCTACACTGGACTATAATATTTGAGCCAGTAAAGGGGGCTTTACTATTCTTGGGTAGCGGAATTACTTTTGCTTCCCTCCAGCCCTGAGGGCACACACTTTCTAGTAGGCTTAAATTGAAAATATGGAAAATAGGAGTGGCAGTATCGTCCGCTATTATCCTCAGTAACTTTCCATCCAGATTGTCAGACCCCGGTGGCTTGTCATTGTTGATAGACAACAATACTTTTTTCACCTTTTCCACACTCATTTTTCGGAATTCAAAAGTACGGTGCTTGTCTTTCATAATTTGGTCAGATATAATTGGATATGTAGTGTCAGCGTTTGTTGCTGGCATGTCATGCCTAAGTTTGCGTATCTTGCCAATGAAGAAGTCATTAAAGTAGTTGGCAATATCAGAGGGTTTTCTGATGAATGAGCCATCTAATTCAATGAATGATGGAGCCGAGTTTGCCTTTTTCCCAACATTTCATTTAAGGTGCTCCAAAGCTTTTTTATGTCATTCTTTAAGGCATTTATCTTTGCTTCATAGTATAGTTTATTTTGATTTTGATTTAGTTTAGTCACATGATTTCTTAATTTGCAGTAAGTTTGCCAATCGATTGGGCTGCCAGACCTATTTGCATAGCCTTTGCCTCATCCCTCTCAAACAATTTTTACAGTCATTTTCTTAATGGGTGTTTCAAGTGCAGCGTCTGTTTGCTCCTCAATACACACCACAGACCAGCAAATATTCTTTACATCATCACATAAGAATCACTACAAAACTTATTGTATGACCTCTTATACACTATATTAGGCCCAGCCTTTGGAACTTTGGTTTTCCTAGATGTGGTTACTACACTGCTCAAAAATATAAAGGGAACACTAAAATAACACATCCTAGATCTGAATGAATGAAATAATCTTATTAAATACTTTTTTCTTTACATAGTTGAATGTGCTGACAACAAAATCACACAAACATTATCAATGGAAATCAAATGTATCAACCCATGGAGGTCTGGATTTGGAGTCACCCTCAAAATTAAAGTGGAAAACCACACTACAGGCTGATCCAACTTTGATGTAATGTCCTTAAAACAAGTCAAAATGAGGCTCAGTAGTGTGTGTGGCCTCCATGTGCCTGTATGACCTCCCTACAACGCCTGGGCATGCTCCTGATGAGGTGGCGGATGGTCTCCTGAGGGATCTCCTCCCAGACCTGGACTAAAGCATCCGCCAATTCCTGGACAGTCTGTGGTGCAACGTGGCGTTGGTGGATGGAGCGAGACATGATGTCCCAGATGTGCTCAATTGGATTCAGGTCTGGGGAACGGGCGGGCCAGTCCATAGCATCAATGCCTTCCTCTTGCAGGAACTGCTGACACACTCCAGCCACATGAGGTCTAGCATTGTCTTGCATTAGGAGGAACCCAGGGCCAACCGCACCAGCATATGGTCTCACAAGGGGTCTGAGGATCTCATCTCGGTACCTAATGGCAGTCAGGCTACCTCTGGCGAGCACATGGAGGGCTGTGCGGCCCCCCAAAGAAATGCCACCCCACACCATGACTGACCCACCGCCAAACCGGTCATGCTGGAGGATGTTGCAGGCAGCAGAACGTTCTCCATGGCGTCTCCAGACTCTGTCACGTCTGTCACATGTGCTCAGTGTGAACCTGCTTTCATCTGTGAAGAGCACAGGGCGCCAGTGGCGAATTTGCCAATCTTGGTGTTCTCTGGCAAATGCCAAACGTCCTGCACGGTGTTGGGCTGTAAGCACAACCCCCACCTGTGGACGTCGGGCCCTCATACCACCCTCATGGAGTCTGTTTCTGACCGTTTGAGCAGACTCATGCACATTTGTGGCCTGCTGGAGGTCATTTTGCAGGGCTCTGGCAGTGCTCCTCCTGCTCCTCCTTGCACAAAGGCGGAGGTAGCATGCTGGGTTGTTGCCCTCCTACGGCCTCCTCCACGTCTCCTGATGTACTGGCCTGTCTCCTGGTAGCGCCTCCATGCTCTGGACACTACGCTGACAGACACAGCAAACCTTCTTGCCACAGCTCGCATTGATGTGCCATCCTGGATGAGCTGCACTACCTGAGCCACTTGTGTGGGTTGTAGACTCCGTCTCATGCTACCACTAGAGTGAAAGCACCGCCAGCATTCAAAAGTGACCAAAACATCAGCCAGGAAGCATAGGAACTGAGAATAGTCTGTGGTCACCACCTGCAAAACCAGTCCTTTATTGGGGGTGTCTTGCTAATTGCCTATAATTTCCACCTGTTGTCTATTCCATTTGCACAACAGCATGTGACATTTATTGTCAATCAGTGTTGCTTCCTAAGTGGACAGTTTGATTTCACAGAAGTGTGATTGACTTGGAGTTACATTGTGTTCTTTAAGTGTTCCCTTTATTTTTTTGAGCAGTGTATATTGTGATCACTACATCCTATGGATTTGGATACTGCTTTGAATAAAATGTCTGCAGCATTAGTAAAGATGTGATCAATACATGTTGATGATTTAATTCCTGTGCTATTTGTAACTACCCTGGTAGGTTGATTGACAAGGTTGCAGGCAATGGTTACAGTTTGAAGTTTTTCTTGAGTGGCCAGCTCAATATTTTAATCACCCAGAAAATATATGTCTCTGTTGATATCACATACATTATCAAGCATTTCACACATATTATCCATATACTGACTGTTAGCACTTGGTGGTCTATAGCAGCTTCCCACAAGAATGGGCTTTAGGTGAGGCAGATGAACCTGTAGCCATATTACTTAAACAGTATTTAACATGAGATCTTCTCTAAGCTTTACAGGAATGTGGTTCTGAATATAGACCGCAACACCACCCCGTTGGCATTTCTGTGTTTTCGGTAGATGTTATTGCCATGTATTGCTTCCACTGTATCATCAAAGGTATTATCTAAGTGAGTTTTAGAGATAGTCATAATATGAATGTAATCTGTTACAAGAAAGTTATTGACTTCATGAACCTTGTTTCTTAGGCTATGTTAATATGGGCTATTTTTAGCACTTTTCTGTGTTGCTTGATTGTTTTTAATGCTTTCCTGGGAAGCTTATCAAAGGTAGACTTGCTCATGTTATTTATATTGGAGCTGATAGTGCACGGTGAGCTGCACACAGTGGACTTCCAACTAGGGCACACCGCCTCAGTGCTAACAGTGTAACTCTGGTTCATAGGCACATAATTACTGCATACATTAGCTGTAGGATCAACAGACATATTCAGGGCAATTAGGGAGACATAAATTAAGTTATTTACATTGTGTCTTCCAACGCCCCTGGGATAATGTACATTTGATGCAGCATTATGACAACTCATTGTCACAATGGTAGGGATTAACTGAGCTGGTCTTGGGTCATTGAGAAGAATGTCTACAGCATTGAATGTCCCCAATAACACAGTGGCCTCCATCATTCTTAAATGGAAGAAGTTTGGAACCACCTAGACTCTTCCTAGAATTGGCTGCCCGGCCAAACTGAGCAATCAGGGGAGAAGGGCCTTGGTCAGGGAGGTGACCAAGAACCCAATGGTCACTCTGACAGATCTCCAGATTTCCTCTGTGGAGATGGGAGAACCTTCCAGAAGGACAATCATCTCTGCAACACTCCACCAATCAGGCCTTTATTGTAGAGTGGCCAGACGGAAGCCACTCCTCAGTAAAAGGCACATGACAGCCCACTTGGAGTTTGCCCAAAGGCACCTAAAGGACTCCCAGACCATGAGAAACAAGATTCTCTGGTCTGATGAGACCAAGATTAAACTCTTTGGCCTGAATGCCAAGCGTCATGTCTGGAGGAAACCTGGCACCATCCCTACGGTGAAGCATGGTGGTGGTAGAATCATGCATGTTTCCCAGACACAGAATATGACTAGTCTTGGGCTAAATACATTTTTCGATAGAAAATTAGGCTTAATCTGTGTCCGGGAAAACAGCCCACAGTGATAGACAGCTGAGACATTAACATAGGCCTACCTGCATTCCCTGGTAATGATTAAACGTGGCAGCGTCTTGGTGCTGCATAGGACCCCATTTTTCTCTAGGTCAAAATCTCTGAGCATCTCCCCAGCCAGCTTTCATACAAAGCATAATGAGTATGAAGACTCATGAAGACACAATAGGTAGGAATAACAGCATATTTGACTCAGCAGCAGGGCACCATACCAGCAGACAACACACATTCAACTCAGCATCCCTGCAAAGTAATACCCCCCCTCTCTACACAGCAACCCCTAGTACATATGCAATATTCAACAGCATGACTAACCTGCTTACTTGCCACTATTCTGGCCTCCATCATTATCCTGCAACTGAGAAGGGACCTGCTTGGCAACCTCAAAGGAAATTTGCAGATTACATTTTTTTATGATTGTTGTCAGGACCAGGAGTCATAAAGCACTCTTTTACTTCATGTGTATTGCGACCATCCTCAAAGGTGGATATCAAGTCACTTTCTGTGAGGTTGATGACAGACAGTAGTTCTGTAATTGTGCTTGATCTCTTTCTCTATCTCTATTTGTGCCCTCTTGCTTTCAGTAGTGTATCTCTCCTCTTGTGCTTTGAAAGACTAATCTATGCCTTACTCAGTTTCTTTTGCAGATCCATCTTGTCCTGCACCCACTTGTTCTCTTAGCTGATTTTAGCTTGTTACTTGATCCAAAAGTTCATATTTCTCCTCTGTAGCTTGTTGTATAAGTTTTTTTTAATCTTTCAGTGTGGCCCTCAGACATTTTATTGTGTTATCAAGTGCTCTTTTTCTAGATTTGATATCAGACATATTTGATTTCAATTGTACAATGTTTCTCACAGCAGGATCAAATTGTTTTGTTAGAAGAGAGTATTCTTCATCCATGTCTGCAAGTTGTTGCACACATTTATTTCGATTCTGGGTAGCATTGTTTGATGCTTCTATATATGACAAAATGATTGTGTCACATTGGGCTTGTATCTCAGAAACTCTCTCCTCCAAGCTGGAAATGCAGTGCAGACTTCTGATCATTTGCTGTTTCCAGTTTCTTTTCAGAGATTTGTTTTCTTTTTAATTTATTTAAGACGATAAGGTCGTGTTTGTGTTGATAAGAAATCCTCTGATAATAAATAAGCTAGTTCCTCACTTTTATTCCGCATTTTAAGTGCTTGGGCAATGTCCATCACTTTCTTGCCATGCGCTGTCATTTAGGAGTATACCCAGCCATTTGTGACACATTGACTTTGTGACTGACTGATTGCCCTGTCCCTGTCACTGTGCGTCTCTGACATGTTTTCACTCTTCACTCATTGAATATTCCCCTGCAATTAAAAAAATAAAAATAATAATAATGTCACAGCAGCAGGATACAAAATGACCTGTATGAAGTAGCCTACTGCCTATATTTTAGGACAGACTATGAACAACTTTGTTTAAAATTGAATCCAATCCACGTGTCTTAATCTTTAATAGCAATTAAACATATTACTGTCAGGTGTCAGTGTGCAGTGGTAGGACGGAGTCAGGCGCAGGACACAGGACTGAGTAAATAACGAACTTTACTCGGAAAACAACAAATCTAATTTCCACGCAGGGAAATACAACAGCTCACAGCAGTATACAACACCAAACAAAGAACAATCACGTACAACACCATGAGGGAACTAGAGGGTTAAATAGGGAAACAAATTAACGTGATGGGAACCAGGTGTGTACAATACAGACAAAACAAATGGAAAACAGAAACGTAGATCGGTGGCAGCTAGAAAGCCGGTGACGACGACCACTGATAGCTGCCCGCACAAGGAGAGGCACCAACTTCAGCGGAAGTCATGACAATTACACCAATGGGCGACTAAGTTTATATCCCCAATGAAATATTAGTGCTACTACTGTAACTCTTGTCTATGGCATATACAGTAGATATCGATTTTGAAACATATTTTAGTATATGCTTCATATTATTGCAAAATTCCTGTTCTATTTATAAGATTTCTCACAAAAACAAGCATATCTCTGTAAAATGTCAACAGAGCACTGAGCGTACCACAAGCTTTTTATTTTCAAAGCCTTTTATATTTAATTGAACTTGTAAAATCCTCAAAAGTTGCTGCGAGAAAGCTACACCGCTCTGTCAAGAGGTCGGTGCTTATTATCAGATGTATTAGGTTACGAAATCAAACTTTTTATATACAGTGGGGAGAACAAGTATTTGATACACTGCCGATTTTGCAGGTTTTCCTACTTACAAAGCATGTAGATGTCTGTAATTTATATCATAGGTACACTTCAACTGTGAGAGACGGAATCTAAAACAAAAATCCAGAAAATCACATTTGTATGATTTTTAAGTAATTCATTTGCATTTTATTGCATGACATAAGTATTTGATCACCTACCAACCAGTAAGAATTCCGGCTCTCACAGACCTGTTAGTTTTTCTTTAAGAAGCCCTCCTGTTCTCCACTCATTACCTGTATTAACTGCACCTGTTTGAACTCGTTACCTGTATAAAAGACACCTGTCCACACACTCAATCAAACAGACTCCAACCTCTCCACAATGGCCAAGACCAGAGAGCTGTGTAAGGACATCAGAGATAAAATTGTAGACCTGCACAAGGCTGGGATGGGCTACAGGACAATAGGCAAGCAGCTTGGTGAGAAGGCAACAACTGTTGGCTCAATTATTAGAAAATGGAAGAAGTTCAAGATGACGGTCAATCACCCTCGGTCTGGGGCTCCATGCAAGATCTCACCTCGTGGGGCATCAATGATCATGAGGAAGGTGAGGGATCAGCCCAGAACTACACAGCAGGACCTGGTCAATGACCTGAAGAGAGCTGGGACCACAGTCTCAAAGAAAACCATTAGTAACACACTATGCCGTCATGGATTAAAATCCTGCAGCGCACGCAAGGTCCCCCTGCTCAAGCCAGCGCATGTCCAGGCCCGTCTGAAGTTTGCCAATGACCATCTGGATGATCCAGAGGAGGAATGGGAGAAGGTCATGTGGTCTGATGAGACAAATATAGAGCTTTTTGGTCTAAACTCCACTCGCCGTGTTTGGAGGAAGAAGAAGGATGAGTACAACCCCAAGAACACCATCCCAACTGTGAAGCATGGAGGTGGAAACATCATTCTTTGGGGATGCTTTTCTGCAAAGGGGACAGGACGACTGCACCGTATTGAGGGGAGGATGGATGGGGCCATGTATCGCGAGATCTTGGCCAACAACCTCCTTCCCTCAGGAAGAGCATTGAAGATGGGTCGTGGCTGGGTCTTCCAGCATGACAACGACCCGAAACACACAGCCAGGGCAACTAAGGAGTGGCTCCGTAAGAAGCATCTCAAGGTCCTGGAGTGGCCTAGCCAGTCTCCAGACCTGAACCCAATAGAAAATCTTTGGAGGGAGCTGAAAGTCCGTATTGCCCAGCGACAGCCCCCGAAACCTGAAGGATCTGGAGAAGGTCTGTATGGAGGAGTGGGCCAAAATCCCTGCTGCAGTGTGTGCAAACCTGGTCAAGACCTACAGGAAACGTATGATCTCTGTAATTGCAAACAAAGGTTTCTGTACCAAATATTAAGTTCTGTTTTTCTGATGTATCAAATACTTATGTCATACAATAAAATGCAAATTAATTACTTAAAAATCATACAATGTGATTTTCTGGATTTTTGTTTTAGATTCCGTCTCTCACAGTTGAAGTGTACCTATGATATAAATTACAGACATCTACATGCTTTGTAAGTAGGAAAACCTGCAAAATCGGCAGCGTATCAAATACTTGTTCTCCCCACTGTATAATGTTAATGATATTTCAGAGAAAGACCCCAATGATTGATTCAGAACTGTCACGATCGTTTAAAGACTGGTCGAACCAAGGCGCAGCGTGATAAGCGTACATGTTTATTAAACGAATAACACACGACAAAACAACAAACAAACGATACGTGAAGTCTTAAGGTACACACAACAAACCTATACGGAACAAGATCCCACAACTAACAGGTGCCAAAAGGCTGCCTAAGTATTGTCCCCAATCAGAGACAACGAGCGACAGCTGCCTCTGATTGGGAACCACCCCGGCCAACATAGAAATATACATACCAGATACTACACCATAGAAACAACACAACACGGAATATATACACCCTGACTCAACAAATAAACGTCCCCTGAGTCAGGGCGTGACAAGAACATGAAGAATCATATTTATCTTGGTAAAATGTATTTTATAACATAAGTGAAATGTCATTACCAAAGCGCGTTTTGGAGTGGGTGGACTCCCTACAAATTAAGAGACAGAAATAGCGTGGCTTCCATTTTGGCTGCAGAGGAGAGGGTGAGAGATCAGTGTGACGTCACTTCACTTCTCAACTCTACAAAATCGTTAAACCTTGAACATTTTGTTCACTATTTAGTGACTAACATTGTACATTTGCACATTCAAAAGAAGAAAAATAAGAAGCCAGAAGAACGTTGGGATGTCACAAGGAAGTTACATCACACTGACCTCACCTCTCAGAATCTCCTATGCAGCCGAAAAGGAAGCCACAAGCTATTTCTGCCTCTTAATTTGTTGTGTTTATAAAGGTTTGTAATGTGCAAAAGTGCCATGTAAGTCTCAAAATAGTGAAATAACATGTTTACGTAATTGTTTCATGAATTGTATGTCATTTCTGTAAAGTTTATTGACTGACTCTTCTAATTCAGACTCGTTATTTCTCCTGGTTAACCTATTGTCTGCAAAGGTTGTTAAATTGTAACTACAAAGTAATTTTCAAACGTCACTTCACTTTACATTAAGTTGCTTGCTCCTTGGTAAGTGCATTGCACTAAAAGGGTTATACCTAATGTTCTCTTGTCTCCTAATTTCTCCTGGTTAGCCTATTGTCTGCAAAGGTTGTTACGTTGTAACTACATAGTGTAATTATAAAGGTTATACCCTATTCGGTTTTGCTTTACATTAAGTTGCTTGCTCCTGGTTAGGTACATGATAATTACAATTATATTCTAAGTACAAGTATCTTCGACCATATTACCTCCCAAGAGAATTCTCTTTGGTTATAGTCACAGCCGCGTATATTCCCCTTCAAGCCAATACCACGACAGCCCTCAAGGAACTACACTGGACTTTGTGCAAACTGGAAACCACATATCCTGAGGTCGCATTTATTGTAGCTGGGGACTTCAACAAATAACATTTGAGGAAAACGCTACTGAAGTTCTATGAACATATTGCCTGTAGTACTTGTGCTTCAAAAACTCTTGAACACTGTTACTCTGCGTTCCGGGATGGCTACAAGGCCCTCCCCCGCCCTCCCATCGGCAAATGAGATCACGACTCCATTCTGCTCCTCCCTTCCTATAGGCAGAAACTCAAACAGGAAGTACACTTGCTAAGGTCTATTCAATGCTGGTCTGACCAATCGTAATCCACGCTTCAAGATTGTTTTAACCATGCGGACTGGGATATGTTTTGGGTTGCCTCTGACAATAACATTGACTTATACACTGACACAGTGACTGAGTTCATCAGGAAGTGTATAGGAAATGTTGTTCCCTCTGTCACTATTAAAACCTACCCAAACTAAAAACTGTGAATAGATGGCAGTATTCGCGCAAAACTGAAAGTGCAAACCACTGCATTTAACCACAGCAAGGTGACTGGGAATGTGGTCGAATACAAACAGTCGCAATTCAACGGCTCAGACACGACACGTACTGTATGTGGCAAGGACTCCTGACCATCACAGATTACAAAGGGAAAACCAGCCACGTTGCGGACACTGACATCTTGTGGGCTCTCGTTCTCCGTGGCCTGCGTGAGCAAGACATTTAAGCGTGTTAACCCTCGCATGCCCCAGGCGGCATCCCTAGACACTTCCTCAGAGCATGTGCAGACCAGCTGGCTGGATTGTTTATGGACGTATTCAATTTCTCCCTATCACAGTCCCCACTTGCTTCAAGATGTCCCCCACTGTTCCTGTACCCAAGAAAGCAAAGGTAACTGAACTAAATGACTGTCATCATGAAGTGCTTTGAAAGGCTAGTTAAGGATCATATAACCTCCACCTTACCTGACACCCTAGACCCACTTCAATTTGCATACCGCTCAAATAGATCCACAGAAGATGCAATCGCCATCGGACTGCACACTGCTCTATCCCATCTGGACATGAGGAATCCCTATGTAAGAATGCTGTTCATCGACTACAGTTCAGCTTTCAACACCATAGTAACCTCCAAGCTCATCATTTAGCTTGGGGGAATGAATTTGAACCCTGCCCTGTGCAACTGGGTCTTGGACTTCCTGACGGGCCACCCCCAGGTGGTGAAGGTAGGAAACAACACCTCCACTATGCTGATCCTCAACCCACAAGCTTGCGTGCTCAGCCCCCTCCTGTACTCCCTGTTCACCCATGACTGCGTGGCCATGCAAGCCTACAACTCAATCATCAAGTTTGCAGACGACACAACAGTATTAGGCCTAATTACCAACAATGACGAGACAGCCTACAGGGAGGAGGTGAGGGCTCTGGCGGAGTGGTGCCAGGAAAATAACCTCTCCCTCAACGTCAACAAAATGAAGGAGCTGATCGTGGACTTCAGGAGACAGCAGAGGGTGGGACCGCAGTGGGGAAGGTTAAAAGCTTCAAGTTCCTCTGCGTACACATCACTGACAATCTGAAATGGTCCAAGCACACAGACAGTGTGGTGACGAAGGTGCAACAGCGCCTCTTCAACCTGAGGAGGCTGAAGAAATTCGGCTTGGCCCCTAAGACCCTCACAAACTTTTACAGATGCACCACTGAGAGCATCTTGTCGGACTGTATCACCGCCTGGTACGGAACTGCACCACCCGCAACCGCAGGGCTCTCCAGATGGTGGTGTGGTCTGCCCAACTCATCACTGGGGGCACACTGCCTGCCTCCAGGACACCTACAGCACCCGATGTCAAAAAGATCATCAAGGACATCAACCATCCGAGCAACGGCCTTTTACCACACTATCATCCAGAAGGCGAGGTCAGTACAGGTGCATCAAAGCTGGGACAGAGAGACTGAAAAACATCACTAGCCGGCCTCCACCCAATACCCTCCCCTGAACTTAGTCACTGTCACTAACCGACTACCACCCCTTAATTAATCAACCCTTAGAGGCTGCTGCCCTATGTTCATAGACATGGAATCACTGGTCACTTTAATAATGAAACACTAGTCACTTTAATAATGTTTACAAACTGTTTTACTCATTTCGTATGTATGTACAGTGCCTTGCAAAAGTATTTATCCCCCTTGGCATTTTTCCTATTTTGTTGCATTACAACCTGTAATTTAAATTGATTTTTATTTGGATTTCATGTAATGGACATACACAAAATAGTCCAAATTGGTGAAGTGAAATGAAAAAAATAACTTGTTAAATAACGGGAAAGTGGTAAAACCAATTGCCTTCAGAAGTCACATAATTAGTTAAATAAAGTCCACCTGTATGGAATCTAAATGTCACATGATGGGTCACATGATCTCAGTATATATACACCTGTTCTGAAAGGCGCAAAACACCACTAAGCAAGGGGCACCACCAATCAAGCGGCACCATGAAGATCCAAAGAGCACTCCAAACAGGTCAGGGACAAAGTTGTGGAGAAGTACAGATCAGGGTTGGGTTATAAAAAAATATCCTTAACTTTGAACATCCCACGGAGCAACACTAATCCATTATTAAAAAATGTAAAGAATATGGCACCACAACAAACCTGCCAAGAGAAGGCCACCCACCAAAACTCACGGACCAGGCAAGGAGGGCATTAAACAGAGAGGCAACAAAGAGACCAAAGATAACCCTGAAGGAGCTGCAAAGCTCCACAGCGGAGATTGGAGTATCTGTCCATAGGACCACTTTAAGCCATACACTCCACAGAGCTGGGTTTTACAGAAGAGTGGCCAGAAAAAAGCCATTGCTTAAAGAAAACTATAAGCAAATACATTTCATGTTCGCCAAAAGGCATGTGGGAGATTCCCCAAACATATGGAAGAAGTTAGTCTGGTCAGATTAGACTACAATTTAGCTTTTTGGCCATCAAGGAAAACGCTATGTCTGGCGCAAACCCAACACCTCTCATCACCCCAAGAACATCATCCCCACAGTGAAGCATGGTGGTGGCAGCATCAAGTTTTCAGTTTTTTTGTCTTATTTCTTGTTTGTTTCACAATAAAACATATTTTGCATCTTCAAAGTGGTAGGCATGTTGTGTAAATCAAATGATACAAACCCCCCAAAAAATACTTTTGCATGCCACTGTACTGTATTCTACTGTATTCTACTCAATGCCACTCCGACATTGCTAGTTCTAATATTTATATATTTCTTAATTCCATTATTTTACTTTGAGATTTGTGTGTATTGTTATGAATTGTTAGATAACTCTGCACTGTTGGAGCTAGGAACACACTGTCACGACTTCCGCCGAGGCTGCCTCCCCTCCTTGTTCGGGCAGGTTTCGGCATTCATCGTCACCGGCTTACGAGCTACTGCCGATCCCATTCTCATCACTCCACTTGTCATGTCTTGTCTTGTCAATCACACACACCTGGTGCTCATTCCCCTAATTAGTATGTGTATAAGAGTTACCTCTGTTCCCCTTGTCTTTGTGAGTGATTGTTTCATTGTGAGTGCGAGCAGCTCGGTTGAGCTACTCTTCCATTTGTTATTGTCAAGGTGGAATATTTCCCTTGTGATAGTTTCGTATTGAAGCTGGGTGCGTTTTATTTATGTAAATAGAATAAACTCTGGACTTCGGTGTTTTACCTCCTGCGCCTAACTCCTTCATTCACACCTCATCACAGAATCACTCACCCGCTGAATGGAGTCAGCAGGAGAAGACCGCATGCCTGGAGTTGTGGCAAGGGTCCCGGAGCATTCCTCGATGCTGGCCAGCTTGGGGGAAGCGATGGATCGGGTTCTTCAGGTAGTACAACGCCTGGAGAGGAGAGGACCTGATCTATCGAGACCAGCTGGTCAACCGGATCCAGCCACCTACACCCCAGCCCCTGGAGGGATCCAGATATCCCGGCCACCGTCGCAGCGCGATGTAAGGGATTTCTGCTCCAACTAGAGTTGTATTTCTCCAGCATCAGGCTGGCGCCACTGGAGTGGGAGAAGGTATCCGTCCTCGTTTCCTGCCTTTGTGGGAGAGCCCTGGAGTGGGCCAAAGCGGTATGGAATGAGGGAGGTACCACGTTGGAGGACTACGGGGAGTCCGACTGGTCCATCTGAGGCAGGGGACGAGGACCGCACAGGACTACGCGCTGGAGTTCCGGACGCTGGCAGCGGGGTCCGGGTGGAACGAGCGGGCCCTGACCGACCATTTCCGGTGCCACCTAAGGGAGGACGTCCAACGGGAGCTAGCCTGCGGTGATGCCATGTATCGTTCTCCCAACTGGTGGACATGGCCATCCTGATGGACAATCTGCTAGCAGCCAGAGGACGTCCTGGTAGGTGTCTGCCCGTTCCCACTCCGGACGACTCTGACCCTGAGCAGATGGAGCTGGGGGGAGCCGCAGGTCGAGAGAGCGCAGGAGGACAGTGACAGTGCCACTCTGGTGGCACGAAGGGACAATCCACCTCACATCGCAGTCAACGTTCCTTTGGGTCTGGAGGCGGTAGGCAGGGTACTCACGCATCACCCCAGGTAACGAACACCCAAAATTGTTCAGAACCTTTTGCGGCGCACTGTACCTTATCTATCTCCTTTCCCGATCACCTGGTAGTTTCCCAGTGTAAGGCGCAAGTCGATTCAGGTGCAGCTGGGAACTTTATGGACAGGGCATTTGCACGCCGTCAAGGCATTTTATTGGTTCCCCTATCCATTCCACTCCCCATCAGAGCACTTGATAGTCGACCATTAGGGTCCGGGTTGGTTAAGGAGGTTACTGTACCAGTCACCATGATTACACAGGAGATGCATGTTGAGCAGATCACTTTTTTGATTATTGAGTCTCCTGCTTACCCTGTAGTCTTAGGTATTTCATGGTTAGCCCTTCACAACCCCACTTTTTCATGGCAGCAGAGGGTTCTTACGGGTTGGTCGCATGAGTGTCCGGGTAGGTGTCTAGGTGTTTCTGTTGGTGCGACCACGGTGGAAAGTCCAGACGGTACCCCCACCGTCCGCATTCCCACCGAATACCATGATCTGGCGCTCGCATTTTCCAAGACGCAAACGACTAAATTACCACCTCATCGGGAGGGGGATTGCGCGATAAACCTTCGGGTAGACGCTGTACCTCCCAGGAGTCATGTGTATCCCCTGTCGCAGGCTGAAACGGAGGCTATGGCTTGTAGCTCAGTTGATAGAGCATGGCGTTCGCAACGCCAGGGTTGTGGGTTCGATTAGTATGAAAATGTATGCAGAGCGTCTGCTAAATGACTAAAATGTAAATGTAAATGTAAAGGAACAACCTCCTATTATTTATTTATTTAATAAAATGCAACTAACTGGATTCATTTCAACTCCATCAGACACCGTGAAAGAAATTGCATTTTTACAATTATCGTTTCATTCTAACATTATTCAAATATGTAATACAAATCTCCGAACTTATTTTTGTTTTGTTTTAGAGTGTGACACTCTGGCTCTAGGACTTTTGTATGTGAGCTAGAGTGTATGTTGTTTTGTTGGGGATTTGGGGTTTTTCTATGTTTGCAGGTCTGGGGGTTGTTTTTCTAGGTGTTGTATGTTGTAGTCAATGACTCCCAATCGGAGGTAACGAGTGTCAGCTGTCGGCTCGTTATCTCTGATTGGGAGCCATATTTAAACTGTCAGTTTTCACCTTTGTTTTGTGGGTTATTGTTCCAAGTTCAGTGTATTGTTACGTTAGGACTTCACTATCGTCTTTTGTTGTTTTTACGTGGTTGCTTTATAAATAAAGTCATCATGTTCACTCCACGCGCTGTGTATTGGTCCGCTCCTTCCGACGATCGTGACAGAATAACCCACCATAAAGGAACCAAGCAGCGCGTCCAGGAACAAAGGGTCGGGACATGGAAGGAACTGGTGGAAGGTAAAGGGTCCTGGACTTGGGAGGAGATCCTAGATGGTATGGATCGCCGACCATGGAACGAGACGGTGGAGAGGCGACGGCGAGAGGAGCAACGGCATCAGCAGGGCCATCATCGTCGGAAGGACGAGAGGCAACCCCAAGAAATTTTTTGGGGGGCACATGGCTTGGGCGACGGAGCAGCAGGAGGCTGCCACAAGGCAGAGTCAGAGGGCTGCCAGGTTAAGGGGGCTGACGGAGGCAGAGAAGGGACGGATTCAGTGGGCTACCAGGTCAAGGGGGCAACTGGGTAAAGCAGGGAAGGAAAGTGTTGAGGCACGGCGTGAGGTACTGGGGTGTGTAACCAGTTCGGTCCGGCCCGTTCCTAGTCCCGTGGTGCAGCCAGTAGTGTGTGTTCCCGTGCACGGTACGGCCTGTTCCGGTCCCTCGCACTAAGGATACGGTGCGCGTCGCCAGCCCAGCCCGGCCTGTTCCTACTCCTCGCACCAGGGATACGGTGCGCTCGCCAACCCGGCCCGGCCTGTTCCGGCCACTCGCACCAGGGATACGGTGCGCGTCGCCAGCCCAGCCCGGCCTGTTCCTACTCCTCGCACCAGGGATACGGTGCGCTCGCCAACCCGGCCCGGCCTGTTCCGGCCACTCGCACCAGGGATACGGTGCGCGTCGCCAGCCCAGCCCGGCCTGTTCCTACTCCACGCACCAGGGATACGGTGCGCTCGTCAGCCGGCCCGGCCTGTTCCGGCCACTCGCACCAGGGATACGGTGCGCGTCGCCAGCCCCGCCCGGCCTGTTCCTGCTCTCCGCACTAGGCGTTATGGGAGTCCCCAGGGTCCAGCATGCCCTGTTCCGGCTCCCCGCACTAGGCGTTATGGGAGTCCCCAGGGTCCAGCATGCCCTGTTGCTGCTCCCCGCACTAGGCGGTATGTGAGTCCCCAGGGTCCAGCATGCCCTGTTCCGGCTCCCCGCACTAGGCGTTATGGGAGTCCCCAGGGTCCAGCATGCCCTGTTCCGGCTCCCCGCACTAGGCGTCATGTGCGTTCCCAGGGTCCAGCAAGCCCTGTTGCTTCTCTCCGCACTAGCCCTGAGATGCGTGTCCTCAGCCCGGTACCTCCTGTTCCGGCACCACGCACCAGGCCTACGATGCGCCTCAGACGGCCAGAGTCTGCCGTCTGCCCAACGGGGCCTGAACTGTCCGTCTGCCCAACGCCGTCTGAACTGTCCATCTGCCCAACGCCGTCTGAACTGCCCGTCTGCCCAACGGGGCCTGAACTGTCCGTCTGCCCAACGCCGTCCTGAACTGCCCGTCTGCCCAACGCCGTCAGAGCCTTCCGCCAGACAGGATCAGCCAGAGCCTTCCGCCAGACAGGATCAGCCAGAGCCTTCGCCAGACAGGATCAGCCAGAGCCTTCCGCCAGACAGGATCAGCCAGAGCCTTCCGCCAGACAGGATCAGCCAGAGCCTTCTGCCAGACAGGATCAGCCAGAGCCTTCTGCCAGACAGGATCAGCCAGAGCCTTCTGCCAGACAGGATCAGCCAGAGCCTTCTGCCAGACAGGATCAGCCAGAGCCTTCTGCCAGACAGGATCAGCCAGAGCCTTCTGCCAGACAGGATCAGCCAGAGCCTTCTGCCAGACAGGATCAGCCAGAGCCTTCCGCCAGCCAGGATCCGCCAGAGCCGTCCAGCCAGGATCCGCCTGAGCCAGCCAGCCAGGATCTGCCCCTCAGTCCGGTGCTGCCCTTTAGTCAGGTGCTGCCCCTTAGCCCGGTGCTGCCCCTTGGTCCGGTGCTGCCCCTTGGTCCGGTGCTGCCCCTTAGTCCGGTGCTGCCACTTAGTCCGGTGCTGCCACTTAGTCCGGTGCTGCCCCTTAGTCAGGTGCTGTCCCTTAGTCCGGTACTGCCTACTAAGCAGTTTGTGACTGTGGTGGGGTGGGGATCACGACCGGGGCCAGAGCCACCACCGTGGACAGACGCCCACCCAGACCCTCCCCTAGAGCGTATGCTGGTGCGCCCGGAGTGCGCACCTTTAGGGGGGGGTACTGTGACACTCTGGCTCTAGGACTTTTGTATGTGAGCTAGAGTGTATGTTGTTTTGTTGGGGATTTGGGGGTTTTTCTATGTTTGCAGGTCTGGGGGTTGTTTTTCTAGGTGTTGTATGTTGTAGTCAATGACTCCCAATCGGAGGTAACGAGTGTCAGCTGTCGGCTCGTTATCTCTGATTGGGAGCCATATTTAAACTGTCAGTTTTCACCTTTGTTTTGTGGGTTATTGTTCCAAGTTCAGTGTATTGTTACGTTAGGACTTCACTATCGTCTTTTGTTGTTTTTACGTGGTTGCTTTATAAATAAAGTCATCATGTTCACTCCACGCGCTGCGTATTGTTCCGCTCCTTCCGACGATCGTGACATAGAGCACTAGTAAAGGAACATTATCCCTAATTTCGTTAGTATTTTGGCATGTTTTTTTAGATTTAGAACATAAAACAACATTTATAAAACAAACATCCCTCCAGGGCTAATTCCGTTAGCATTTTGGCATGTTTTTCTAGATTTAGAACATAAAACAACATTTATAAAGGAAACATTATCCTTTAGGTCTAGCACAGCAAATACTTCAATAGTTTAAGCATATGTTACAGAACAGTGATTCAAATATTTTTTCTGAATATTGAGAGAAAAAAAAATTCTTAAGGGGTTAGTCATCAGTGATGGAGGTGACAAGCCACTGACAGAGTTGCCAACAGATACTCAAAACATACATATTTTTGTCTTAAATATTCATTTGAAAATCACCAATAAAAAACAATTTTAATAAAACTTTCAGCACTCTGACGGAGTTGACACTATACAACAATCTGACAGAGTTTATGTTTTACGGAGTTAACAAAAATATTTTTTTTCTTCATTCAAGTGTTCTACACAGTAGCATTTAAATTTTTCCTCAGTTGCTTTATGACTCTAAAACGTAATTAAATGTAACATATTTTAACCAAAATGCATATTCTATCAGGCAGATGGAGTTGACAGTTTATGGTTGTGACCATGGTGATTCCAATATTGTTTGTTTAAATCCATCAAAAGTAGAAAACTTTACAGACCATGAGTATGGAAAATAAAAAAAAGTATGTATGCACTCACTAACTGTAAGTTGTAGTGTCCGAGACGACGATGCTGATTATGCTGTGATGACAAGAAATCCGCTGACACTGTCCTTGATTATAATGGTTTATTACATCAAAGATTACAGTATCAATTTACAGACTCCTGCAGAAGTCCGGAGAACAACTGACCCAATCTCTAATATGTTGTTCCCTCCTTCCTTTGTTCAAAACATGGTATTTATATCCTATGTAACATATGATGGGTGGTTTTTGATAGACCAATCCCTGGCCTCCCCATATCTCCAAATGTCCTCTATTCCAAGAAGCCTATGTAGTAATGCTTTCCAGATGTTTCAGCAAAGCAGAGTAAAGTTCATCTATTACACCATTTGCAAATGTCAGCAAAATCATAGACTTTCAGATACTACATATTTCCCCTCTTCGAGACTAATTAAGTCTCGAAAACAAAAATAATAGGATTATGACAAATATTTTTTTTTATTCTTGAGTAACTTTAGCAATAAACCAAAATGTATTGAGAGTAAACACATGTTTATATAGACACATTTTTGTATGGAGTGTAAATAAATTGTTATGGAGTGTAAGAGTGAAAAACCTGTCTGGCAGCTTTCATTCCAAATATCCATCAATCAATCAAGACAGGAAAATTCTCTCACGGCCCCTCTGCCCCAGGCGACCACCTAAGTACTCCAGATCAATTTATAAATCTTTATCAATGCATTTTAAGCTATGATGCAATTGAATACACATAAAAACCTCAGAAAACAAAATACAATCAAAAATGTCCACATTCAGGCTGATCGACCCATCGGACCCTCCTGTGGATTCTCTCTGTCCCTGCCTAGACCCAATATCCCTAAGCTTCAACGAAATAAACAAAAACATCTGAGGTCCCCACATGCACCCAACAACAGAAAACATCATTCTTCAAAAAATTAATACAGAAAGAATATAACACTGGAATGTAGTCCACTACACTGCAGCTCCTCCACAGTGTCGACTTTCAATGCAACGTCGATGATGGAATCTGAACATTTCCACACCTTCCTTGTTCCACTTCCTCCAGTCCATTCATATTGTCCATGTTTGAGTATTTGAATCCCACTCTACACATCCCCATATACTTCTGGAAGAAAAGAAAACACCAACCAGTATCTTTTTCAAAACAACACATGCAAATTAAAACATCAATATCAACAATAATATAAAAATGATATATATATGAATCACATTCCATTTCCCCCCTTTGATTCATAAGAAAATACTAAATATCACAATAATATGTAAAGACGTGAAAAATGATCGGATATTCAAAATTTCCTAGAGTTATTTCAACCCTAGTTTTCATAACTTTTTTAGTCTGTATGTGTTTAGCCTGAGGACTTCACGTTACGTTGTTTCTTGTTTTGTTTAATGTTTATTTGATTTAATAAACATGTTCGCATACCACGCTGCACCTTGGTCTGACCCGTCTCTCAACGAACGTGACACTTATTTTGTATCACTCTTATTCCTAGCAGATGGCCTAAATATTTATGTGTACCAGCCACAGTAGGATGCTGAGCGGAAAACGTCTCATAATAATGGAAACAATGTGTTTGATATATGTGATACCATTCCACTAATTTCGCTTCAGCCATTACCACCAGCCTGTTCTCCCAACCTCCTGTGGTACCAGCCCTTCCTGGATTGAATAGTAGGCTTCCAGCAACACTCCTCACTCTGAAACCGTCAGGTCAGCTTCTATGGTTTGGGAGCAATTGCTTAGGGAAGGCAACGCCACTGTGTGAGTTTTGTCTGGCTATGACTATTTTACCACTATGTAACAGGGGTGGTCCAGACTCCAGAACCACAGTCACGTGATGAGTAACTTTGCCTGATAGCTAATTTGTTGGGCTTTAGATCAGATCTTCTCTTGTAAAGAAAGAGTTGATATAACATTGACATTTGCATCTCAATTCTGATATTTGTTCTTAATAGGTATTCAAAAGTCATGCCAAAGCAAAACTCTTTAACTAAATTACCTCCTCATGAAAAAAGTTTTTAAAAGCCATTTTACACTTAATGGGCCTAAAGGGGACAAACAGCCTTTTTGAAGAGAAGGATAAAAGTGCTGACATTGTCACAGGTTGATGGGACTCTAGCCGAAGGATGGGTGAAAACACTTTGGCATGACGAAACCAATTTTCAACAAGATTTAATGACCACGCTGGTGCATTGAAGGAGAGAAACTCCAGAACCCTGATTTACCTCCCATGACAGCCCACGCAGCCTCACCGAAACAATGTTTCCAAGGCTACTAACGAATGACGAGTGGTCACGTCTGTGCAGCCGTCCCCCATTGGCTTGATGGATGGGCCGGCGATCCAATAGAAATGGCAATCAAATCAACCCAGCCACTTTACAGGTAGAGGGGCTGTCTGATTAAGTTGTCTAAGGCATGGCTGAGGCTCAGAATGATTATGCTGTGGGGAAACTGAGAGGGGGCCATCTTTCCCGCTAACCAACAAGGACACCATACATCTCTCACTCTCCACTGTGAAATGTATCCAAAATAACTGCACAGCTACCGCTCAACTGCCTGCCTCCCCTTTACTGAAGGTTATTTGTCGTGTGAAGGACTCCACCTGTCAGTGTGTGATGAATACCATGTACACAGACAAGGGGGAGCGTCTATGGGGCTAGAGCAGGATTAGCCCGGAAAACCCACTGATCTGTGAATAACCTAAAAAGAAGAGGAAAGCTGAAAGATTGGAGCTGGCGCTTTTAGGAATGATCCATCAAACTCAACTACCTCAGTCACTCAAATTAATCATCCCACCTGATTCGTTCACCTAGGCAGGAGGTGGCGAGCGACTGCGGTGCCGGCACTGGGTCACAGGGATCATTCCGAGGATGTTTATTAAATCGAGCTATCAATTTTCCCTCTCTGATCATCTTTTATCTGTCCTTGACTGAACAAATGAGAAACACCAATGATGTGAAAGGTTGCAATGTTAACCTTATGGGTTTTGTATTCCTATTCGACCACAAGAGCAATGTTTATTAACAGGCTACATTGCAATAGGACCAATAGGGTACATTGCAATAGACTGTAAGAGCAATGTTGACAATGCTGAAATAGGCTACATTGTATAGCCATTGATATAAAGTGCAAGTAGGTATCTGAAAGACGTCCATTGGGAAAACCTATAATTTGTGTCAACTCGCTTCTGTTACCAGAGGTATTGTAGGATACAACCACTTAAGAGCATCTTAAAGGGCGACTGCACTTCCTGATTTGGCCTTGTTTTTCATTAACGCTCATTAAGAAATAGATGGTAATAAAAACTGTACCTTATTCAAGAAAGATCAAGTGTAATATATTATAAAAATGAACCAAATTATTTTGTAATCTTCAACATAGAAATGCTACCAAAAATAATTTACTGAAACTTGTTACAAATGATGGAGTCACCCCTGATTTATCAAACAATATTTTGAAAGAGGAAGCAAAGTACTTTAAGCGTATGATTTTGTTTCAGTCTCCTCCATCTCCAGTAACCAAAGTTAACTGTATGGATTTTTGTTCTATTAATAATGTAAAATTAACATCTGTACAGAAAGACTAATGTGAAGGCCAAATTACAGAGGAGGAACTTCTTGATGCAATTAAAGCCTTTAAATCCAGGAAAACTCCAGGGCTGGATGGCATACCAGTGGAGGTATACCAAACCTTTTTTGATATACTCAGAGGAACGTTATTGGCATGTTTTAATTACTCCTATAAAAATGGTAGATTATCAGACACTCAACAAGAAGGTCTGATTTCATTATTACTGAAACAGGATCCAAGTGGTAAAAATAAAGATCCAGTACATTTAAAAAATTGTCCAACCTCTCTGGATTACAACCAAATTATGATATGTGTACTATATTACGTATTGGATCACAAAAAAATACAACTTTTAAATTACCGTGTAGTTTACCAATAAAATGGTCTGATGGTGATGTGGACATACTCGGTATACATATCCCGAAAGAAATAAATTATCTCACTACAATACATTTAATAGAAAGTTAGCAGAAATAGATAAGATCTTGCTACCATGGAAAGGAAAATACCTGTCTATTTGTGGAAAAATCACCCTGATTAAATCTTTAGTCATATCCCAGTTTACCTATTTGCTTATGGTCTTGCCTACAACTAGCAACATGTATTTTAAATTATATGAGCAAAAAAGAGCGGCAAGCCAGTCAAAATTAAACGGCCTATTTATATAATGAATATGAGTTCGGAGGACAGAAATGATTAAATATTAAAGCATTAGACCTCTCACTAAAAGCTTCAGTCATACAAAAGTTATACTTAAATCCGAACTGGTTCTCAAGCAGATTAGTAAGAATGTCTCACCCCATGTTCAAGAATGGCCTTTTTCCCTTTATTCAGATTACAACCTCTCACTTTCGGTTATTTGAAAATGAAATAATCACCAAAATATCGCTATTTTTTTAAACAAGCCATAGAAAGTTGGTGCAATTTCAATTTAATCCACCAGAAAAGACAGAACAAATAATACAACAAATATTGTGGTTAAACTCAAATATACTCATTGATAAAAAAATGTTATTTATTGAAAAAATGTTTTAAAAAGGTATAATCTTCGTAAATGATATCATAGGTAGGACTGGTGGAGTTATGTCGCACATGCAGCTAACAAAAAGATATGGAAATGTCTGCTCATATTAATCTTTTCTTTTTATTGGCCAGTCTGAGATATGGCTTTTTCTTTGCAACTCTGCCTAGGAGGTCAACATCCCGGATTTGCCTCGTCACTGTTGATGTTGAGACTGGTGTTTTGCGGGTAATATTGAATGAAGCTGCCAGTTGAGGACCTGTGAGGCACCTGTTTCTCAAACTAGAAACTCTAATGTATTTGTCTTCTTGCTCAGTTGTGCACCGGGGCCTCCCACTCCTCTTTCTATTCTGGTTAGAGCTAGTTTGCGCTGTTCTGTGAAGGGAGTAGTACACAGCATTGTACGAGATCTTCTGTTTCTTGGCAATTTCTCGCATGGAATAACCTTAATTTCTCAGAACAAGAATAGACTGACGAGTTTCAGAAGAAAGTTATTTGTTTCTGGCCATTTTGAGCCTGTAATCAAACCCAAAATTGCTGATGCTCCAGATACTCAACTAGTCTCAAGAAGGCCAGTTTTATTGCTTCTTTAATCAGCACAACAGTTTTCAGCTGTGCTAACATAGTTGCAAAAGGGTTTTCTAAAGATATTAGCCTTTTAAAATGATAAACTTGGATTAGCAAACACAACGTGCCATTGGAACATAGGACTGATGGTTGCTGATAATGGGCCTCTGTACGCCTATGTAGATATTCCATTAAAAATCAGCCGTTTCCAGCTACAATAGCCATTTACAACATTAACATTGTCTACACTGTATTTCTGATCAATTTGATGTTATTTTAATGGACAAAAAAATTGCTTTTCTTTTGAAAACAATAACATTTCTAAGTGACCCCAAACTTTTGAACGGTAGTCTATATACAGCTCTGGAAAAAATTAAGAGACCACTGCAATTTTTTCTTAAATCAGCATCTCTACATGTATGATAGCCATTCCATTCCAGTGTCTGTTGAATTCCAACACAGGCACACCTCATTCTACTGAATTAGGTGATCACCTGAATCAAATGTTATTTAATGAGGAAAAGTATAAAAACCACTGCTGTGGTCATCATTATCCTCTTGCAATAGGACCAGCTGGATGGCAAAAACAGTCTAATAGTACCTCAAAAGTAATATTAATAAAAAAATAACTATTGACCATGCCAAAATAGTTGAAAAGGAAAGTTTTGAGTGAGGAAAAGAAGGGTTCAATTCTGGCTTTACTGGCAGAGGGATACAGTGAGCGTCAGGTTGCTTCCATCCTTAAAATTTCAAAGACGGCGGTTCATAAGAACAAGGTCAAGCAGCAGACATTGGGGCTCTCTACTGACCAGGATGACCGCCAACTCATTCGAATGTCACTCAACAATTGTAGGATGGCATCAAGTGACCTACAAAAAGAATGGCAAACGGCAGCTGGGGTGAAGTGCACAGCGAGGACGGTTCGAAACAGGCTCCTAGGGGCAGGGCTGAAGTCGTGCAAAGCTAGAAAAAACCCCTTCATCAATGAGAAGCAAAGAAGAGCCAGGCTGAGGTTTGCAAAATACCATAAGGATTGGACCGTAGAGGACTAGAGTAAGGTCATCTTCTCTGATGAGTCCAATTTTCAGCTTTGCCCAACATCTGGTTGTCTAATGGTTAGACGGAGACCTGGAGAGGCCTACAAGCCACAGTGTCTCTCACCCTGTGAAATTTGGTGGAGGATCGGTGATGATCTGGGGGTGCTTCAGCAAGGCTGGAATCGGGCAGATTTGTCTTTGTGAAGGACGCATGAATCAAGCAACGTACAAGGTTATCCTGGAAGAAAACCTGCTTCCTTTTGCTCTGACATTGTTCCCCAACTCTGAGGATTGGTTTTTCCAGCAGGACAATGTGCCATGCCACACAGCCAGGTCAATCAAGGTGTGGATGGAGGACCACCAGATCAAGACCCTGTCATTGCCAGCCCAATCTCCAGACCTGAACCCCATTGAAAACTTCTGGAATGTGATCAAGAGGAAGATGGATGGTCACAAGCCATCAAACAAAGCCGAGCTGTTTGAATATTTGTGTCAGGAGTGGCATAAAGTCACCCAACATCAATGTGAAAGACTGGTGGAAAGCATGCCAAGACGCATGAAAGCTGTGATTGAAAATCAGGGTTATTCCACCAAATATTAATTTCTGAACTCTTCCTAAGTTAAAACATTAGTTTTGTGTTGTTTAAAAATGAACATTATTCGAGGTCTGACAACACTGCATCATTTTTGTTATTTTGACCAGTTGTTATTTTCTGCAAATAAATGCTCTAAATGAATTTGGGAGAAATGTTGTCAGTAGTGTATGGAATAAAACAAAAATGTTAATTTCACCCAAACACATACCTATAAATAGTAAAACCAGAGAAACATATATTTTTGCAGTGGTCTCTTAATTTTTTCCAGAGCTGTATATGTATATATATATATTTTTTTGTTTTTAACGTATAATCTTTGTAAATGATATCATAAACAGGACTGGTGGAGTTATGTCACACATGCAGCTAACAAAAACATATGGAAATGTCTGCTTTACCCAAAATTACAACCAACTAATTGCAGCATTACCGCAAAAATGGAAGAGGCAAGTGGAAGGGGGAAAAAGTAAGGAACTTGTCTGTCGGCCCTGCATTAAAGACCAAAATTGGTTAAAGAAAATTGTGATAAATAAAAAAGTACACCAGTTTCATTTAAGGACCAAAATATTGACAGCTGTGCCATATAGATTGCAAAATCAAATCAAATCAATAAAATCTAATTTTATTGGTCACATGCGCCGAATACAACAGGTGCAGACATTACAGTGAAATGCTTACTTACAGCCCTTAACCAACAGTGCATTTATTTTAAACAAAAAAAGTAAGAATAAAACAACAACAAAAAAAGTGTTGAGAAAAAAAGAGCAGAAGTAAAATAAAGTGACAGTAGGGAGGCTATATATACAGGGGGGTACCGTTGCAGAGTCAATGTGCGGGGGCACCGGCTAGTTGAGGTAGTTGAGGTAATATGTACATGTGGGCAGAGTTAAAGTGACTATGCATAAATACTTAACAGAGTAGCAGCAGCGTAAAAAGGATGGGGTGGGGGGGCAGTGCAAATAGTCCGGGTAGCCATTTGATTAGCTGTTCAGGAGTCTTATGGCTTGGGGGTAGAAGCTGTGGAGAAGTCTTTTGGACCTAGACTTGGCACTCCGGTACCGCTTGCCGTGCGGTAGCAGAGAGAACAGTCTATGACTAGGGTGGCTGGAGTCTTTGACAATTTTGAGGGCCTTCCTCTGACACCGCCTGGTATAGAGGTCCTGGATGGCAGGAAGCTTTGCCCCAGTGATGTACTGGGCCGTACGCACTACCCTCTGTAGTGCCTTGCGGTCGGAGGCCAAGCAGTTGCCATACCAGGCGGTGATGCAACCAGTCAGGATGCTCTCGATGGTGCAGCTGTAGAATTTTTTGAGGATCTGAGGACCCATGCCAAATCTTTTTAGTCTCCTGAGGGGGAATAGGCTTTGTCGTGCCCTCTTCACGACTGTCTTGGTGTGTTTGGACCATGATAGTTCGTTGGTGATGTGGACACCAAGGAACTTGAAGCTCTCTTGGGAAGAGATTTTCAATGTACTGATTCCATGGCAAATGGTTTATGAACTGATATGCAAACCGACGCTGGATTCAAAAATTATAATTTTTCTATTTAAATTATACAAAATTCTTGCAACCAATAGAATGTGGGGGATACAACCATCCCAGCGCTGCAGATTTTTCTGTGAAGAGACAGAATCGTTAGATCCAGGTGTCGCCCATCTTCCCCATTATCCCCAGTGTATTTATACCTGTGTTTTCTGTTTGTCTGTTGCCAGTTCGTTTTGTTTCGTCAAGCCTACCAGCATTTTCCCCCTTGCTCCTGTCTTTCTCAAGTTCCTGTTTTCTAGTTTTCCCAGTTTTGACCATTCTGCCTGCCCTGACCCTGAGCCTGCCTGCCGTTCTGTACCTTTTGCACTCTGATCTGGATTACTGACCTCGTTTACCTGCCCCCTGTTTTTGTAATAAACTTTTGTTACTTCGACACTGTCTGCATCTGGGTCTTCTTCTCTCCTTATTATTATTATATTATTATTGTCACGTTCGTTGATTGACGGGACGGACCAAGGCGCAGCGTGATATGCATACATGTTTATTTAAACTTAATAAACACTCGACAAAACAATAAACAAAACAAAATGTGAAGTCCAATGTAGACACAAACAACATACCTTATACGGAACAAGATCCCACAACCCACTAGTGCCAATAGGCTGCCTAAGTATGGTCCCCAATCAGAGACAACGAGCGACAGCTGCCTCTGATTGGGAACCACACCGAACAGGCACGGGCCGTGCTGGACTGGACAAATGCACCACTGGTCTGGTGCGAGGAGCAGGCACAGGCTAGGCCGGGCTGGCGACGCGCACCACTGGCTTGGTGCGAGGAGCAGGAACAGGCCGGGCCGGGCTGTCGACGCGCACCACTGGTTTGGTGCGGGGAGCAGGAACGGGCCTGGCTGGCGACGCGCACCACTGGCTTGGTGCGAGGAGCAGGAACAGGCCGGGCCGGACTGGCGACGCGCAGCACTGGCTTGATGCGAGGAGCAGGAACAGGCCGGGCCGGGCTGGCGATGCGCACCACTGGCTTGGTGCGGGGAGCAGGAACGGGCCGGACCGGACTGGCGACATGCACCACTTTCTTAGTGCAAGGAGCAGGACTGGGTTCCTTGATTACCCCCCGCTCCTTCTGCTGCCTAACCAGCTCCTCTCGCCGTGCCTCTACACGTTCCTTCTGCTCTCTCTGAAACAATAGCCCCCGTAATCTGGTGGCCTCCTCTCCTAACCAGAACCTCCTCTCCTAAATCGTCCACACCGTGTGCCCCCCCAAAAATGTTCTTGGGGTTGCCTCTCCACCCTGATCCCTTTCAGGGCCTCCATCTTCCTTGCCAGATCCTCTCTTATCTCCTGCCAAGTCCATCCTCTCTGCTCCTCCTCGGCACACTGCTTGGTCCAGGTCTGGTGGGATCTTCTGTCACGTTCGTTGATTGACGGGACGGACCAAGGCGCAGCGTGATATGCATACATGTTTATTTAAACGTAATAAACACTTGACAAAACAATAAACAAAACGAAACGTGAAGTCCAAGGTAGACACAAACAACATACCTTATACGGAACAAGATCCCACAACCCACCAGTGCCAATAGGCTGCCTAAGTATGGTCCCCAATCAGAGACAACGAACGACAGCTGCCTCTGATTGGGAACCACACCGGCCAACATAGATCTAGACATACTAGATAGAAAACATAGAACTACACAACATAGAATATACACACCCTGACTCAACAAATAAGCGTCCCCTGAGTCAGGGCGTGACAATTATTATTATTCTCCAGAAACGTGATAGTGCTATGATGAAACTGGCTCTCATGAGGACCACCACAGGAAAGGAAGACCCATAGTTAACTCTGCTGCAAAGGATAAGTTCATTAGAGTTAACTGCACCTCAGATTGCAGCCCAAATAAATGCTTCACAGAGTTCAAGTAACGGACACATCTCAACATCAACTGTTCAGAGGAGACTGCGTGAATCAGGCCTTCATGGTCAAATTGCTACAAAGAAATCACTACTAAAGGACACCAATAAGAAGAAGAGACTTGCTTGGGCCAAGAAACACGAGCAATGGACATTAGACCGGTGGAAATTTGTCTCTTTGTCTGATGAGTCCAAATTTGAGATTTTTGGTTCCAACCGCCGTGTCTTTGTGAGACGCAGAGAAGGTGAACGGATGATCTCTGCATGTGTGGTTCCCACCGTGAAGCATGGAGGAGGAGATGTGATGGTGTGGGGGTGCTTTGCTGGTGACATGTCTGTGATTTATTTAGAATTCAAGGCACACTTAACCAGCATGGCTAACACAGCATTCTGCAGCGATAAGCCATCCCATCTGGTTTGTGCTTAGTAGGACTATCATTTGTTTTTCAACAGGACAATGACCCAACACACCTCCAGGCTGTGTAAGGGCTATTTGACCAAGAAGGAGAGTGATGGAGTGCTGCATCAGATGACCTGGCCTCCACAATCACCTCATCTCAACCGAATTGAGATGGATTTGGGATGAGATGGACCGCAGTTTGAAGGAAAAGCTGCCAACACGTGCTCAGCATATGTGGAAACTCCTTCAAGACTGTTGGAAAAGCATTCCAGGTGAAGCTGGTTGATAGAAAACCCTTGAATGAGTAGGTGTGTCCAAACTTTTGACTGGTACTGTATATATTTACAAAAAATATATATGGGGGATTGTAAATGATGCAGGCAATTACATTGATGGAAGCTACAATCTATCTGCATTATTAAAGCTGATCTACCCCCTAAAATATTTATTGAAATAAAATATATGCTAGCAGCCATGACTGAAGGCAAACAAGAGTTGACTCGGGGATGTGGTTTGATGTGGGTGTTTCTTGTGTGTGTCTTTGCCATTCAATCACAACAAACAAGGGCAGTAGAGAGTATGGCGAGGTAAGCTAAGCTAGCTTTGCTATGGAGAGAACAAAGTTTTGAAATTGAGGACTTCTCCCCTCCTGACTGACTCCTTTTGGTCTCTAGAATGGGAAGAAAGAAATCTCTTTGTTACAGAGAGTCTTGCCGCCTACAAACTCTAACGTCAAAATATTGGACATTGGAACATTGTTCCTGACCTCCAAATGTTTGGAATGGTCGGTGGGGATCTAAAGAATAATTATGTCATATTGTTTATTGTTTTGTGATGTCATTAAGGATGGTATTACTAAATAACTGTATCTCTGAAAGTGTACACATTCTATCTGTCAGATTTGCATCTAATTGTTGTATAAAATATATGATTAAGTATGAGAATACTTTTGTGAAGATAGGAATGTGATTTTAGTCTTCTAATGAGATTATAATTTTTCATATAAACTATGCACAGTGACTAGCCATGCCCCGAGTAACATCAGAGATTGTGTCATCATGATGGAACGCCCCTTTTACCCAGAGGGCATAAAAAGCCTTGAAAAACAAAACCTTTAGACCAGGAAGTGTGGAGCTGTCAGACAATCTCTCTCAGACAACCGTTGGTACATCTGAAGTGTCTACTCTAACGAAAACTCAAATCGAAGAAAAGCAGAGACTCACCGAAGTGGGATTTTTTCCTTTTTGAGAAAGTGGTTCAACAGAGAGACGACGATCAAGGACAGCTACGCGTAAATATCCATTGCATTTTTTATACGAATGAGCGATGGTTTCCAAATGAAACAACAATAAGTTGAATCTCTGTCTCTCGCTTTCACTCTCTTTCTATTGACCCCTCCTTCCCCTAACCAAGCAGTCATGCTATTGTTAGTCCAGTCCACTAGGGACCTGTTTTCATTGTATTACGTTAGTAATCAATAACCTATACCGTGTGTGTTTGTATTCTGTGTTATCATTTAGTTAGTTAGTAAATAAATAATTAAGCCGATTTGTGTATTGCTGATTCATCAATAAGGTTAGGGTTCTTGCAGGTTCAAGGATTATGCAACGTTCAGAATGAGACGGATGAGGTAATGATTTAATAAGTGACTGTTATCGATATATAACATATATATATATATATATATATATCTTCTAAGAGTTTAATTCAGGAGATGGTAACTCGTTAAACAACTTCTTCCGTGGTGCCCCAAATTCCTAATGAGTTAATTGTTGCAATATTAATTTAATCGAGTGACAATTAAACATAGTTAGTTGATTCGATAAATAACAGTCATGACATTAATGCAAGTAACGTCACGACAATGTGTAGGCTAAAGCCTGCGCTGACCTTGTGTTTAGCCAAACTGACAGCAGCTAGCTACTATGATAAAATTAAAAGTGCCTTAATAATAACAAAATAATAACACAGAATTAAAATGTGTACCAGTAAGTCATATGCTAGTCATGTATCTAAATGTTTATGATACAATCTGTGTGCTCTATTGATGTCTGATCTGAGTTTGATTGGTTATACCTAGGGATTCCTATAGGGGTGCACCGGGATTCCCAGCTCACTCATTGCAAGTGACTTGAAGCCGAAGCTACATCTCTGTGTGATTTATTTCCCCCTTTCAGGTATGAATGCGATTTTGAATGTATTTGTTCATGTCAGAATGTTACAGATGTTACTGTGTGTTATTTAGCCAGTAGCAAACATGTTTAAAACAATATAAATGTGTTACTTGTACTGTATGTTTAGACAACTTGTAAATTAGCCGTTTTGCTAGTTAGCTTGCTAGAAGGCTGCTCACTTGCACGAGGTGACTTCGTGATCAGACCGTGCCTGAGAAAGACCAGGCACACAGCCCCTGCGTGTGTGGGTGAATGGGAACAATGGAAAACTTTTCGGAAACGTAATTGGTTGATGATTTGATATGAAAAACACTCATTAAAAGTGACTTAAAGGTGAAGCAACATCTCCGTGTGATTTATTTCTATATTTCCCCCTTTCAGGTGTATAACATTTTGGAGGCTCTGTTAAGATGAATGCACCTAAGATCGACTCCATGAGATAGGAAGACCCTCAACCGACATTAATCTTCAAAATCAACTCAGGCAGACGACAGTGTGACAGACAGCTACGGTGGAGGTTCGACAGAAACTGGAAAAGGAGTGCGTGCAAACTGAGGTCAGAGTGAACAACAGGGAGCAGCAAGGTCCATTCAGTAAAAGAGAACCTTCATTAAAATTGTTGTCAACTTTTTTGCTAGTAAAATGGAATCAGCATTAGAGGATATGCAAATAGAAGGGTCCCCTGTAACTCAGTTGATAGAGCATGGCGCTTGCAACGCCAGGGTTGTGGGTTCGTTTCCCACGGGGGGCCAGTATGAAAAATGTATGCACTCACTAACTGTAAGTCGCTCTGGATAAGAGTGTCTGCTAAATGACTAAAATGTAAAATGTAAGTGAAAGGAGCATTGTATAAACTGACTAAAGACAATCTCATTGAAATAAGTGACTTTTTGAAAATATCAGGACCATATCAAGAGAATCTAACTTTTAAAACGTGCATGAGCCTTGTTTCACGTGTTATAAAATATCTTGAACAGGAAGAAGTAAAAGATCCAGAGGATGATGGTATGTCTGAACTGTTGAACCTTAAAGACATAATATTATAAATGAGATGCAGGAGGCTAGTGACGTTCTCAACGGACAAAGCGAATACAACTGAAGAACATGAAAAAGTACAGAGCTAGAGCAATTAAGGAAAGTGAGATTCAGAGGAGCTTGTTAACAAAAATGGAAAAGACACTGACACAAACAAGGCCCCGCCCCCTCCTCAAAACACAGTGCAAATGCAGGGACACGCCACAGTATGGCGCAAAGAGTTTAAGATATCCGGTCAAATAGGTGAACCAGGCCAAAAAGACAGACTCATGTTCTCCTGCCTTGCTCACCAAATCGAAAATGGAGTGAATAAAGGCTATCCAGAGATAGAAATAGTGGATGCAGTGGTAAGAGCTATTGCACCAGGGCTGCAAATGCGGAGCTATCTGGAAGGGAAGTCAGAGTTTACTCTACCCACACTGAAGAGAATACTGTGGTCTCACTACCAAGAGAAGGGTGCAACAGAACTGTTTAGCCAACTCACATCAAAAGTACAAAGCAGCAATGAGACCCCCAAAAACGTCCTAATCTGTTCCTTGCATCTGAGACATAAAATGCTGTTTGCCTCACAGAAAGCAGTGTCTGGTCTTAAGTATGACCCAGCACTGGTCCAGAGCATGTTTATGCATGCTGTCCTGACTGGTCTACAAAATGACAACATAAGAACGTACATGCAGCCATATCTCTTAGACACAAAAACTACAGTGAGCTGCTTCTAGAGAAACTGAACACTGCATGTGCTAATGAGACAGAGAAACAGAACAAAAGGAAAATGGCTATGCCACAGCGGCCCGCCCCTGTCCAATCAGCACAGACTAATGAGGCCCCTATTGAAAATAATCTTCCCCCTGACCTGGTATCAGAGATAAATGAATAAAGTTCTGATGTGATAGTGTTAAAAAACGTGAGTGCTAAAGTCTCACAAATCAGAGAATCCATTCAACGACCTGTGTTTATACCACAGCAATATCCCCACACCACCAAGCTGAGAGCAGGATGACATGACAATTATCAAGCACAAGGCCCACGTAATAGCACTGGCCAGCTCGTGGCCTAGGACGGATGAGAGAAACCGTCCAGTTCCATCAACAGGTGAGAGAAGTAGCACAGTTCCAGCAGAGATATGCACCACAGCGATACTTTGCACCCCCAAACCGTGCCCGTATGAGAAGGTGCTTCCACTGTCAACAGAGCAGATCAGAGGAGTACTGCCAGCACTGCTACAGATGTGGGAGCAGTGACCACTTCCTTTCAGGCTGCTTGCTGGTTTAGAGGAACAAGGCCAACCAGAGAGGTTCCTGTAAACGAAGACAGGTTGCCACTGTGGGACAGGGAGTAACCAGTCACACAGAGACATCCCAACACTGTACAACCTGTGCAATGAGAGAAAAGTGACATGGACTAAAACAGTGCTCTTCCTGTAAGAAAACACTCTACTGTTCGAGAGAATGTCAAAATGAACACTGGGCTGAACACCGAAAGAACTGCACACAGAGACCGTACTCCTGTATGAAGACGAGTGTAGGTTTCTTCTAAGGTAAACCCGCCTTCTACTGTAACTACCTTAGTAGGAAAACAGTGCCTTGATGAACTATGGAAAGATGAAAACGTACCTGGTGTTAGGCTGAGAAATGTTTCAGATATAATTGACACACCTGACTCACTACAGATAGTAGCTGCCAATGGAATGAACATGCCTTATGTAGGTTGGATAGAAATTACTTTCAAACTGGCCTCAGAGGCAACTGACATTAAATAACTAGTCATCCTTGTCCTTGTGATGAAGGGCAGAAATCTATCTCATCCCATTATTAGCTTTAATGTGATTGAGCAAATCGTCAACAGTGAACAGTCAGGAAGCACATGCACAGAGCAGTTAAATGAGACAGTGAGAATGGCCTTTCCTAGCGTAAAGAAAAACAATGTCCAAGCTTTCATAGAGCTAGTGAGTGCTGAAAAGTCATACGAGTACCTGGTGAAAACTACAAAAGAGAAGATCAATATACCAAAACGGACCTCTGTTCAGGTTCAATGTCAGGTGCAGTCAAAGCCCGTTAGAGAGGACACCACACTGATCTTTGAGCCTGATGTAAACCCTCAGTGGGCAGAAGGACTTGAGTTCTGTGAGACTCTAGTAAAGCTGAGAAAAGATGCCTCTCCACATGTCATCATTGATGTTCAGAACGTCACATACCACGACATCATGTTAACATGGAGAACTGTAATTGGCCCTGTGCAAGAAATATAGTCAGTCTATCCCACCAGCATGCTGGAGAACGCTCATCAACTCCCCCGTTGCTGTCAAAAATGTTCTATAGGGAGCTCTGAGACCTGATGAATCTCTATTCTCTCTTAACCTTTTTTTTTTTTTTTTTTTTTTTTGGGGGGGGGGAGTGGGGGGGGCTTGGGGTGGTAGGTTACTGAAAAATTGTCAAATTAAATCATAATCAATCGTATCACTTATAATGACTTTATATGGTCACTGACAGTGTTCTGCAATGGTCTCCCACCAATATATTGGGATATTCATGTATTGCAGTCATTTACGAACGTTTTATCTGTTGATTTGTGAATGTTGTAAATGCTAGCTAACAACTGTACTTTCTACTGCAGGCTACGTGTTGTCATTGAGCTAGCATGGCTATTCATGTCCCCTTTCTTTGTTAATTTGTACTTTGCAGAGGAGTTTGGTGTATTAGGGCAGGACAGCATTTGTTCAGGTACTGTATGTCATGTGTTTTTGTTTGTCAACTTACGTTGACGACATTTAACTGTTAGTTTGCAAGTGCACGTCATGTACTGTCCTGTACGTAACACCTGGCTGTTATTGAAAAAGTTGGCTAGCCTAGGCCTATAGGCTATACTGTACGTTAGCTACATTTTATACTGTACATTGCATTATATTGTTATTCTTTCCCTGTCTACTGTACCCATGTGGAAGAAAGGAGTTTGGCGTATTAGGGCAGCACAGTATTTGTTCATGGAAGTCTTTCCTCTCATTATCAGAGAAAAGGAGATCAACACCAACTCTGATCCATTGGTCATAAACCGAACAAAACACAACCAGAGGCAATCTACACCGGTCACATAAGTTCTAGGTATTAGTTATAAAATGACAACAGTGCAGGATGTAGTAGGTAAAATGCCACTCACAGACAGCGGCGCACACTGGGGCACTCATAGACGCAGTGTAGGGCTGGGGGCACTCACAGAGGCCAGAGGAATGGTTGAGGCACTCACAGAGGCCAATGCAAGGGTGGGGGCAATCACAAAGGCTGTAGACAACTTGGCTGGGCTATGGACATGTTGTGTCTGTAAAAAATATGTGGTTACATTAGGATTATTGAAGGTTATACTGTTATAAAAACAGATCAATACAAACCAAGCTTTTGACAGGTTAGCCTGTATTTTATTTACCTGAGCAGGCTTCCTTGCCAAGTTAAGCTTTGCTTATTGAACTGCAAAAGATAGAAAAAACGTAATAGTCACAATGAACAGAGGATGAAACCAAGTCACCTGTTAAAAGGATTATCTGAATCAGTGTTCTATCAATGCAGCAGAGCCATAGTAATTGAGTAAAAATAATGTGACAAAAAATGTAATATTTACCATTGAGAAGTTCAATGCAGTCTGAACAGCAGATGCTGGCGGAGTTGTAGGTGCTGGCCCAGCAGGTCAAATAAAATATAGGGGGTGAAATACAGAGACAACATTAGAGTATGGTATCTCATTTCAGTAAATCAGAAAAAAGAATACATCTTGTTTTAAGCTATATTAATTTTACATCCTGGGGGTGAAATCCACAGATACATATCTGAAGCCCCCCGAGCAGAGTTGTCCACAGACCTGCATTGGACAATTCTATATCTGTAACAATACATAAGGAGGCCTGTGTTAGGAAGTCCCCTGCTGGTGACTTCACGATCTGACAGCACTCTCAAGCAGCTCACCCCACTACCCATCCCCCACACCCAAAACAGGGAGTCAAGGCAGCAGTAGTAGCAAGGGCAGCAGGTAGCCTAGCGATTAAGAGTGTTGGGCCAGTAACCAAAAGGTCACAGGTTTGAATAACCTAGCTGACTAGGTGAAAAATCTGTCTGTGCCCTTCAGTAAGCGTCTGCTAAAATGTAAAAATTTCATGAACTCTGGCTCTCTCTGGAACTTTCCTTAACCTGTTGTGATTGCTTGACAAGATCACAGCTTGGGACTTTGACACTGCGTATACTCTCTTTGTTACAATATGTAATGGCAATTTGATGGCCAATATTATAATAAAGTTGCTGTTCATTATTAGTAAAGGCCTACATATAATGACAAGTATTTCTAGTAATACAGTATGTTTTCTAGATGAACACAAAGTTCAATGTCAATGGCCTATGCATGTTTTGCCGTTATCTCGTCATACATAATACATACCTTCTGAAAGAGGTCATACCACATACCTCTTCTGCCTCGAAACTGGCCTGTTGCCCGCATCAGCTGTTAGGCTAGGTGGGGACTCAGGCGCAGAGACGGACACACGGACAAAGAGGGTGAATTAAGATGTTGTTTATTCAGCGTGTTTTGGCAGAGAGAAGCAGTTCAGGGTGGAGCAGCTTCAGACCGGGGTAGGAGCTGAGTGGGGTGGAGAGCCAGTAGCACTGAGAGCTGGATGACGAGGATATCAGACCACAGATGAGCAGGTTGCAGCGTGGGAGTGGCAGGCAGGCAGGCAGCAGGAACAGACGGGATCACAGGTGGTGTAGGAACGAACTGGCGCTGGAGAGGTGGCCAGCCCGGGTAGATAACTGCTGGTTGATTGGTGACAATGAGCTGCAGCTGGATGTAACTGAGCAGGAGAGAGAATGGCCACGCCCCCTGACCTAGATCCTCTGACTGGGCTGCACAGCGGGAGGAGACAGACACAGACAACACACACAGGGAAAAAAGGGAAAAGGAAAACAAGCGGGGACAGGAACAGCAGTGCCGGACCGTAACATCAGCAGGTAACCCCTGTGGTGGACAATGTCCGCAAGCGGGACATACACTCCCTTATGGGGCTTAAGGGTCTTTTTAGAAATGTGAAACCAACAGGATGAATGTATCACACTACCACAAGAACAATTAGCAAACTAGGCTAAAACAGTCAGCCTACAAGAATACATGGTGTTATTGGGAAATTAGTAGGCTAATCAAGCATCATGGCAAAATAGTCAACTTTAGACCAGGGGTTCCCAAACCTTTTTGGCCCACGACCCCATTTTGATATCTGAAAATTCTCGCAACCCCAACTATGTTAAAATAAATTCATGTAATTTATAGCCAATGTTTACTTTTTTAACTGGGGCTATGGCAGTCCATTGCAAAACATTCTAACAGTATTTCTGATTGTATTCTCAACTCACCATCATATACTTTGAATGTGGGGCTATGACAGTGAATTACAAATAAGTCTGACATAATTTATCTTATCTCACCACCACTAATGAGATTTCGTGTGCTTGATGCATGTTGCGTCGGAGCTTCTCAAAGTCAGGGGGTGTGGTCGACAGTGCGCACTTCATCTCTCCTCTCACATCCAACCTGGATAGATTTTTTTTTTTATGCAGACGAGAGCACTGAATCAGCGTACCATGAGTTTTAATACTCGGAGGCGATGGAGCTCAAGTTCTTAATGAATCGGCGGTAGAAGTTGGCAAACCCCAGAAACCGTTGGAGCCTCTTTATGGTGGTTGGGACTGGCCATGACCTGACTGCGTCGACCTTCCTTTCATCCATGCTCACCCCCTGCAGGCTGATCCGATATCCCAAGGAGGAGACCTCGACCTGATGGAACTGGTACTCCGCTTTAACATAAAGGTGGTTCTCCAGAAGGTGTCACAGGACTACTCGGACGTGAGCAATGTGATCTTCCAAGGTGGCCGAGTAGACCAGGATGTCGTCAATATACACGACCACCTGGCGCCCAATCATGTCCGGAACACCTCGTTCACGAACGCCTGAAACACTGACGGAGCATTGGCTAGTCCACAAGGCATCACCAAGTACTCGTAGTGCCCAGACGTTGTTCTGAAGGACGTTTTCCACTCTACCCCCTCTCGGATGCGGATAAGATTGTAGGCACTCCGCAGGTCCAGCTTCGTAAAACAATGGGCCCCGCAAAGTTGTTTGATGGAGGCTGGTACCAACGGAAGAGGGTAACGGTATTTAGAGGTAATAGATGCAGGGACGCAGACCCCCATCCTTCTTGGTAACGAAGAAGAAGCCTGGGGATGCAGAAGCGGACAAAACCCTGCTGGAGAACCGCCTCGATGTACTTCTCCATGGCCTCGGTCTCAGCCACCGACAGAGGGTAGACGCGGCTGCGCGGCGGTGCAGAGCCTTCTAGCAGGTCGATGGCACAGTCCCAGGGGCGATGAGGAGGGAGACATGTGGCTTGGTTCTTGGAGAACACCTTGGAGAACACCTCCTGGGGGGCAACCAAAGGACTCTCAACCGACGTGGAACTGCAGGGCAAGGGAAAGCAGGTTCTCCGGCATACGGGTGACCAGTCGGTCATTTCCATCCTCGACCGGGAGATGGTGGGATTATGACGTTGGAGCCATGGGAGGCTGAGGATGACTTTGTGTACTGGTGCGGTGATGATGAGGAAGGGAAGGCTCTCCTGGTGCAAAGATCCCACAGTGATCCCTCTGTCTCAGGACGACCAAAGGGGGGAGGCGAGTGGGGATTTGGGCACCACCACTCCTGAAGAAGGCTACCCAGATGGATGGCCATCGCGATGAGTGTGTCCAAGGATAGATTGTCATCCCGACACGCCAACTCTGTCTGGACCTCTTCGCGCAGTCCTCTCCGGAATAGAGTGCGGAGCGCCGGCTCATTCCATCCGCTGGAGGCTGCCACAGTCCGAAAGGTGAGGGCGTACTCCGCAGCGGTCTGGGCACACTGCTGGAGTTGGAGAAGTCGCTCACCTCCCTCTGTGCCCTCGGGAGGATGGTCGATGACTGTTATGATGAGTTTCTGGTATTGAGAAGTTCACGATGCAAGAATATACTTAGACATTCTGTGGAGATTTCATAACAAGTATTTATTGAATCACGAGCTTGTGGGTTCATCTAACAAACGGACATGGCTGTGCCCTTCGTCAGTTGAACTCACTTGAACAAAGAAGACACTCTATCTTATATAGCCTTTATTACCATCTTCCTGGCATACATCTGGCAAGTCTCCATGGGCACTCCCTGTCTTTGATGTTCATCACTTTTTACCCCAAGTCAGTATCCTAAACATCACTCATGCTATCCTAAACATCACTAATCTCCTTTGACATAATGGAATGTAGACTTCATGGCCCCAAACCACTCATCTCTTAACTCCTCCTCTGTCCTCACACTACTATGACATGACATCATTACACCATAAAAACATCATATCAATGACCACCCTGAACAGAGCCATGAACCTCTCATAGGAACCCAGCTCCTCCTCTCCTCTCTCCCAGACGGCCGTAGCCCACTCCAACGCCTGCCCAGTACGCAGGGAAATGACTGTGGCAACCTCTCGGTGGTGGGGGCTTCCGTCTGATGGGCAAAATAAAGGGAACACTGGAGTAGGAAGCCACGGCATTTCGATGGAGTACTGTCATAGGGACAGTCAGGAATTGCTGACCTGGGCGGACGGCTGGGTAGGCTGGGGAACTGGCTCACTGTGACGACCCATGGTAGGAGGCCCTCTGATAGGGGTATGGAGAGTCTCGCTGGTGGTGTCGAGGCGGTGGGGAATGCGGAGGACCTCCTCCATGGCCGTACCCAGTTGCGCCAGATGGTCGTTGTCACGGTTTCGGCCGAGGCTGCCTCTCTCCCTTGTTCGGGCAGGCTTCGGCGTTCGTTGTCTCCGGAATACTAGCTGCCACCGTTGTATGTTTCATGTTCGTTTGCTTTTGTCTGATTGTTGTCACACCTGTTTTCATTTAAGGTCATTAGTGTCCTATTTAGTTCTCGTTGTGTTTGTCAGGTGTTGTGTGTTATTGATTTTTGTCTGTCGTGTGTAGGGCTGATGTTCGCTATTTCGCTCGGTTGAGCTTCCCTCCACTGCGTGGAGTGTTTACGCACCTGTGTAGTGCGCATTTGTTTTGTGCACCTTCGTGCGTTATTTCGCCTACGGGCAAGTGTTCTCGTAATTTCCTTGTTGGAGAGTTACTAAATTCTGTTGGACTATACTTCGGTGTCCTGCGTTTGATTCCACCACTACACCCACCTACAGCACGCGTGACAGAATAACACACCTTAAAATGGAATCAGCAGGAGCCGCAGCAGCCCAGACGACGCTGGAGGACCAAGTTCGGGAACAACGGGACCAGATCCTGCAGATGGGGACCGCACTGCAGGAGGTGATCACCACCATTCGAGGCTGGGGAACGCCTCCACCGCCACCCTCCCTGCCAGCACCATCGGCCAGTCCGCCCATTCCAGCACCGGAACCCCGAGGAGTCCGACTCTCGCTCCCGAGGTCCTACGATGGAACCGCGGCCGGGTGTCAGGGATTCCTTCTCCAGGTGGAGCTGTACCTGGCCACCGTGCACCCGGCGCCCTCGGGACATGAGAGCGTGTCCGCCCTGATCTCCTGCCTTTCCGGGAAGGCATTGGAATGGGCCAACGCGGAGTGGAGGAGGATCGACGCGGACACCATCACGTACGACGAGTTCTCCCGCCGCTTCAGGGCGGTGTTTGACTCATCCCCCGGAGGGAGCGGCGGGGAGCGTCTGGTCTTCCTCCGGCAGGGGAGGAGGAGTGCGCAAGAGTTCGCCCTCGCATTCCGTACTCTAGCGGCAGATGCAGGGTGGAATGATCGGGCTCGTCGATCACTACAGGTGTAGTCTACGAGAGGACGTCCGTCGGGAGCTGGCTTGTAGGGACACCAGCCTCTCGTTCGACCAGTTGGTCGACATGTCCATCAGGCTGGATAACCTACTAGCTACCCGCGGACGTTCCGAGGGGGTCCGTCCATTTCACCCTCCAGCGCCTCCGAGCCGTGTCCCATGGAGCTCGGGGTGCTGGTGCTAGAGAGAGGAGGGGTCGGCTTACTAGGGGGTCCATCCCCTGCACCAACTGTGGTCGGGGAGGACACACCGCGGCTAGGTGCTGGGGATGGCCTCCTAGGGGAGAGGACGACAGGTCCCGCACTGGGGATTCCTTCCAGGTGAGTAGGCGCCCCACTCACCCAGAGCTCTCTATTGCACATTTCTGTTTGCCTGTGAGTTTTCCACAGGTAGCACCTCATTCCCAGCATAAGGCGCTGGTAGATTCAGGCGCGGCTGGGAATTTTATTGATAAGAAATTTTGTTTAGCTTTAGGGATTCCCCTTCTTCCTGTTGATGTCCCTTTCCCCGTTCATGCCCTAGATAGCCGTCCGTTGGGTGCGGGCTTGATCAGGAGGTCACTGCGCCACTTAGGATGTGTGCGCAGGGGGTCATCAGGAGATGATTCAGCTATTTCTGATTGACTCTCCTGCGTATCCGGTGGTGCTGGGCATGCCCTGGTTGAGTACCCATAACCCATCTATTTCGTGGCAGGAGAGGGCTCTGATGGAGTGGTCTGCCCAGTGTGTGGGTAGATGTTTAGGCGTTTCCGTAGGGGGCTACCTCGGTGGAGAGTCCAAACCAGGTGCCCGCATTGCACGTTCCCCCTGAGTATGGGGATTTGGCTATTGCGTTTAGTAAGTCGAGGGCAACGCAGTTGCCGCCCCATAGGCAGGGAGATTGTGCGATAGACCTCCAGGCAGGAGCTGCGCTCCCACGGAGCCATGTGTATCCTCTGTCTCAGGAGGAGAAGAAAGCTATGGAGACTTACATAGACGAATCTCTGAGACAAGGATACATACGGCCTTCCACTTCCCCTGCATCCTCGAGTTTCTTTTTTGTGAAGAAGAAGGATGGTGGTTTGCGCCCATGCATCGATTACCGTGGTCTCAATCAGATCACGGTGAAGTACAGTTATCCACTCCCGCTGATTGCGACCATGACTGAGTCCTTGCATGGGGCGCGTTTCTTCACTAAATTAGATCTCAGGAGCGCATACAACTTGGTGCGCATCAGGGAGGGCGATGAATGGAAGACAGCCTTTAGTACCACCTCGGGCCATTACGAGTATCTTGTCATGCCATACGGGTTGATGAACGCTCCGTCAGTTTTCCAATCATTCGTGGATGAGATCTTCAGGGACATGCAGGGGCAGGGGGTCGTGGTGTACATAGATGACATTCTCGTGTACTCGCCTACCCGTGTCGAGCATGTGGCCCTGGTGCGCAGAGTGTTGCGGAGGCTGGTGGAGCACGACCTGTATGTTAAGGCAGAGAAGTGTCTGTTTTTCCAGGAGTCGGTCTCCTTTTTTGGGGGTATCAGTTGTCTGCGTCAGGGGTGAAGATGGAGGTAGACCGGGTGTCAGCCGTGCGTAATTGGCAAACACCAACCACTGTGAAGGAGGTGCAGCAGTTTTTGGGGGTTTGCGAATTACTACCGGAGGTTTATCCGGGGTTTTGGACAGGTGGCAGCTCCCATCACGTCTCTCTTGAAGGGGGGCCCGGTGCGTCTGCAGTGGTCTGCCGAGGCGGACAGGGCATTTGGGAGGCTGAAGGACCTGTTTACCTCGGCTCCAGTGCTGGCGCATCCGGATCCCTCTTTACCATTTCAGGTAGAGGTGGACGCGTCTGAGGCCGGTATAGGAGCCGTGCTTTCACAAAGATCAGGCGCGCCACCTAAACTCCGCCCCTGTGCTTTTTATTCCAAGAAGCTCAGTCCGGCGGAGCGAAACTATGACGTAGGGGACAGGGAGCTGTTAGCCGTGGTACAGGCCCTAAAGGTGTGGAGGCACTGGCTTGAGGGGGCTCAACACCCTTTCCTCATTTTGACGGACCACCGTAACCTGGAGTACATCCGGGCAGCGAGGAGGCTAAACCCTCGGCAGGCTAGATGGAATATGTTTTTGACCCGGTTTACGTTTAAGATCACGTACATCCCTGGGTCCCAGAACGGTAAGGCAGATGCGCTGTCTCGGCGGTATGACACGGAGGAGAGGTCCGTGGAGCCCACTCCCCATACTGCCGGAGTCGTGTCTGGTGGCACCGGTAGTGTGGGAGGTCGATGCTGAGCTCGAGCGGGCGTTACGCACCGACCCTAGTCCACCACAGTGCCCGGAGGGTCGGAAGTACGTTCCGCTCGAGGTTCGGGATCGATTGATCTATTGGGCTCACACGTCACCCTCCTCTGGTCATCCGGGTATCGGCCGGACAGTGCACTGTCTTAGTGCCAAGTACTGGTGGCCCACGTTGGCAAGGGATGTGAGGGTTTATGTTTCCTCCTGCTCGGTGTGCGCCCAGTGTAAGGCGCCTAGACATCTGCCTAGGGGTAAGTTACTACCCCTGCCCGTGCCACAACGACCATGGTCCCACCTCTCGGTGGATTTCCTTACTGACCTTCCTCCTTCACAGGGGAATACCACTATACTGGTCGTTGTGGACCGGTTTTCTAAGGCCTGTCGTTTGCTCCCCATGCCGGGCCTTCCCTACCGCCCTGCAAACTGCCGAAGCCCTATTCACCCATGTGTTCCGGCACTACGGGGTACCCGAGGATATTGTGTCTGATCGAGGTCCCCAATTTACCTCCAGAGTCTGGAGGGCCTTTATGGAGCGGTTGGGGGTCTCGGTGAGCCTCACCTCGGGTTACCACCCGGAGAGTAATGGGCAGGTGGAACGTGTAAACCAGGATGTGGGCAGGTTTCTTAGAACATACTGCCAGGACCGGCCGGAGGAGTGGGCAAGGTATATTCCCTGGGCCGAAATGGCCCAGAATTCCCTACGCCATTCCTCCACTAACCTAACCCCTTTCCAATGTGTGTTAGGTTACCAGCCGGTTCTGGCACCCTGGCAGCAGAGCCATATCGAGGCTCCTGCGGTGGATGAGTGGGCGAGGCGCTCGGAGGAGACATGGAACGCTGCACACGTCCACCTGCAGCGGGCCCTCCGACGTCATAAGGCGAGCGCCGATCTCCACCGCAGTGAGGGACTGGTGTACGCACCTGGTGATCGAGTCTGGCTCTCTACCAGGAACCTGCCCCTCCGCCTGCCCTGTCGGAAACTGGGTCGGCGGTTTGTAGGGCCATTTAAAGTCCTGGGAAGGTTGAACGAGGTGTGTTATAAATTACAGCTACCTGTTGAATATAAAAGTATTAACCCCTCGTTCCATGTGTCCCTTCTCAGGCCGGTGGTAGCTGGCCCACTCCAAGAAAGTGAGATCAGGGAGACTCCTCCGCCCCCATTGGACATCGAGGGGGCACCGGCGTACTCCGTGAGGTCCATCTTGGATTCGAGACGTCGGATGGGGGGTCTCCAGTATCTAGTGGAGTGGGAGGAGTACGGTCCGGAGGAGCGGTGCTGGGTGCCGAGGAGAGACATTTTGGACCCGTCTCTCCTGACGGAATTCCATCGTGGGCACCCGACGCACCCTGCTCCGCGTCCTCCGGGTCGTCCCCGAGGCCGGAGTCGGCGCACGTCTGGAGCCGCGCGTCAAGGGGGGGGTACTGTCACGGTTTCGGCCGAGGCTGCCTCTCTCCCTTGTTCGGGCAGGCTTCGGCGTTCGTTGTCTCCGGAATACTAGCTGCCACCGTTGTATGTTTCATGTTCGTTTGCTTTTGTCTGATTGTTGTCACACCTGTTTTCATTTAGGGTCATTAGTGTCCTATTTAGTTCTCGTTGTGTTTGTCAGGTGTTGTGTGTTATTGATTTTTGTCTGTCGTGTGTAGGGCTGATGTTCGCTATTTCGCTCGGTTGAGCTTCCCTCCACTGCGTGGAGTGTTTACGCACCTGTGTAGTGCGCATTTGTTTTGTGCACCTTCGTGCGTTATTTCGCCTACGGGCAAGTGTTCTCGTAATTTCCTTGTTGGAGAGTTACTAAAGTCTGTTGGACTATACTTCGGTGTCCTGCGTTTGATTCCACCACTACACCCACCTACAGCACGCGTGACAGTCGTTGTGTTGGTGGAGTAGATGACCCTGTTCATTGACCATCTGGAAGATGGTTTTATCCTCTGCTGCTTCCATATTTTAAGGTAGTATTCTGTAACTTCATACGCCGGGAGTCAGGAAGCAGGTGCAGAAGGTGAGTTTAATAAGAGGAAACAATACTACCTAGTGACTGCTGTCTTCTGAAGGCTAAATAAAGGGGGAGTAATCAAGGAGATAATGATGACCAGGTGTGCGTAATGATGGGGAGCAGGTGTGCGTAATGATTGTTGCCAGGGTCGGTGGTTAGTTGACCGGCGACGTTGGTTGGCTGAGTCAACCAATAGCTTCACACCCCTCCATCTTTTAAACGATACAGGGGCGCAAGGCTATTGGCTGTGTCCTTCTTTCAAAAGCTATACATGATTGGCTTATGAAAAATGGACAACTGGATGGTGATTGGACATGTTTAACAGCCTTACATGAGTTAAGTGGTGCCATACTCTACCAACTGAGCTACAGAGGAACACCATATGGGTAGTGGACAAGTGCACACTTCAGGAAAAAGTATGGAGTATTGAGATGGATAGCCAGCAGGGAGCTCCAACCCTCCAAAAGCCCAAACATTGACACATATTTGGGCCAAACATACTTATCTATAATGTACTGTATTGTACTGTACTCTACACAACTATGCTGTGCTCTAATGTACTATACTGTACTGTCCTATACTGTAGTGTACTACATTCTACTGAACTATACTCTACTATACTGTACTGTACTGTACTGAACTCTAATGTACTGTATTCCACTGTACTGAACTATGCTATACTATACTCTACTCTAGAGTAAAGTAAACGCATAGCCAGCAGGGAGCTCCAACTCTCCAAGAGCCCAAACATAGACGCATATTTGGCCCAAACATACACGTCTATCCTATCCTATACTCTACTCTGCTCTACTGTACAGTACTGTACTGAACTTTACTGTACTGTACTGTACTGTACTGTACTGTACTGTACTGTACTGTACTGCACTGTACTGTACTGTATTGTACTGTACTGTACTGTACTCTAAAGCCCTCTTGCATAAACGTCTGCCATACCTTATCTCATAGTTAACCTTCAGACGTATAAATTACCAGACCGGGACTCAGGGATAGCTAATCCTGGAGATCCCTTCAATCTCTACCGAGTAGTGTTTTTGCGCCTCTCCTTACATATTTTAAAAAATTTGGTGCCTCTAAGGCAATTCAGATGGATGTTAGAGGGCCTTTTTACTGAAGAATGTGTTTGTTTCATATGATTGTGTTTTACTTTTCGTGTTTTGTGTTTGCATTTCATGTACTGTGTAATTGATGTGTCTAGATACATTGCCTATAGAAAGTTACACCCCCTTGAACTTTTTTCACATTTTGCTGCCTTAAAATGTAATCTAAAAAGGGATTAAATATATTTTTAAAATCCCAACAGATCTGCACAACCTACTCCACATGTTCAATGTGAAAAAAAGTTACAGAAAATGTTCCAGATTAAGAAAAATCTGAAATATCATAATTGGATAAGTCTCCACCCCCCTGAGTTAATACTTGCTGGAAGCACCTTTGGCAGACATTACAGTTGTGAATCATTTTCATTAATATTATACCAACTTTGCACAACTCTTAGGGTAACAAATATCCATCGTTTTTGTCAAAATTGCTCAGGCTCAGTAAATTTGGTTCGGGATCATTGATGGACAGTGACATTTAAACCTTGTCACTGATTTTTTAAGAAGATTTAAGTCAGGACTGAGACTAGACAAATCAGGAACACTCAACACCTCTTGGAAAGCCATTCTGGTGTGTCTTTTGAATAACACTTTGTGTAATTGTCCCGCAGAAAAATAAAACCCTATCCCAGGGTTAGGTTTTCAGAAACGGAGGTGGGTTTTTCTCTAACCTTTTACCTTGGCTTTGCTCCTTTCATATTTATTTTGATCCTAACAAACTCCCCAGTCCCTGCCGGTGACAAGCATACCCATACCATGATGCTGCCAACACAATAGCTGAAAATACAAAGGGATCCACAACATTGCATTCACTCCACATTACTGGCCTGTATGACAAAGTGAAAAGAAAGAAGCCTGGGTTTTTTTTAAATCACTCCAAATCATCCATTCTGTAAGCAACAAGGCTTACGGGGCTTGGACCCATTATAAAAATAATCCTAACAATTATAACAAGGCCTTCTATTGGAGAAACCTGTCATGTGTCTTAACTCGCTTCTGTTCACTCACTTCTGCAGTTTTAACCTTATAGGTTTTGTATTCATATTCAACCACAAGAGCAATGTTGACAATGCTGAATTATCACCAATAAATTATTATCCTAAATTTAAAAGGCGCTTTCCATTGGGAAACCTGTCATTTGTGTTAATGTGCTTCTGTTAACAAAGGCATTGTAGCCTCCACCAGCCTACATATTTAATCGCCAGAGCAATGTTGACAACACTGAATTATTACCACTGATATACTACAATGCAAATTAGTATCTAAAATTGTCATATGCCATTGGGGTAAACCTGTCATTTGTGTAAACTCGCTTCTGTTAACAGCTATATTGTACTGTACAACCCGGCCTTGCAAAACAAATGGAGCAAATAATCATGTGAAGTATTTGCTTTGGCTTTGAACTAATGAGAGCATACTTAGACCTGTTTACTGTGCATGAGGAAGCACACATTCAGGAAGCAAATTGGATCAAAGTACAAGCATCTGCTTAAGTACTTACTCGCTCCGATAAGCAGAGCGAAATCACCATCACTGTTGCATTAGAGTGACTTGTCTCAGTCACCAACAGGAAGAGAGGCAGGAAGAGGAGAATCGGGAGCCTGATAGTGGAGCAGCTCCATGTGTCATAAAAGAGCACCTGGAATGCCGCCAACATAGATGAAAACAATTGAACGCCACGGCGGCCAAGGCTTTTGGGGATGAAAAACCAGGCAAAGACAACAATCACCTTGAAGGAGTTGAAGAGTAATTACACAACAGGTACAGACAAGTCTTCTTGGGCATTTGCCAAACACATGAAATTAAAGCAGTACTGTTGGTAGGCCTAGAACTACATACAATATTTTTTATTAGAGGGTTTTGGTTACTGCCATCCCAAAAATTCGGAGAAATAGATATGCCGCAAGTGGGAAAGCATTACATTTACATTACATTTACGTCATTTAGCAGACGCTCTTATCCAGAGCGACTTACAAATAACATTGTAGTATAGACATATACTTATTAATTAATGTAATACATGCATATGTAGGCCTAAGTGTGTGCAACAGCATGCCTCCGAGATGTTTTGTGTGAGGTTTTATTGTTAAATCACACACCTATACAATTGAGCAAAACTTAAGACATGAGACTGGGGAGTAAACTGGATTACTGTACATCAACTACTGTAACGCAACATAGTACACTAGGTAGGACAAATGGTTTAATGTAACCTAATTTCATAACACTAAGTGTTATTTCATAACACTGCTCATGTACTGCTTGTAAAGATGACATAAATGTGTTATCCATGGCATAGAAAGTTTACTTTCTTGTCAGCCCTAGACTATGGCGACAATCTATATGAACACACCTGCCACTTCTTTCAAACCATTGGATGCTGTTTATCATAGCACCGATTTTGCACACATCACTGTGATCTGTATCAGAAAGTGGGCTGGCCATCTCTGACAACATTGCCTTCTGTTAATTTACAAAGCTCTCGTGCAAAAAACTACCATATTGCCTCACATCACTCCTAACCTACAGATTTATGAAATACCTTACTCGCTCTTAGGAATGGCTAACTCTTGATATTCCTTTTGTCTTTACCAATTTAGCTAAAACGGCCTTTAGATTATATCCGCCGTATACATTGAAAACATTTCAGAATACCCTACATTTCAGGCATCTTAGGGTATTGGTAAATTACCTGTTCTCAGACAAATGCACGTTTTTATCATTTTGTTTTTTATCATTTCTATTTTTGTATCAGTTTATGAATGGTTAACAAACAATTGAATGTTGCTATATAAGAAATTAATAAGCAATTAATAAGAAATCAAGAAGAGCAAATATATTAACTTAAAGAGCCTGTAAAAGTCACAAGCCTGAAACTGAAAAAAAAACAAATGATCTGATTCTCTGGGCCAGGGCAATCCGACGCCGAGATGACATCATCCGAAGTTTCCCCTGAAGTCCCGAGACCTTTCCATTCCAGAAATGAAGAGAGACAAGGAAAGTTCAAGGATTGAGCAGTTATTGATTTTGCCTGTGTCCAGAAAATATACATTTTATTCTTCCTTTGTTTTCAGACTACAATGCTCTAAGGTGGCTACCAAGCAGGATGTGTCCTCTACAAGCCAGTCCAAACGATGCAATAAATCAAGTGTTGTTAGAGCAGAAACACGTAACATCTTCCACCCCCTCCTCCTTCTCCTCAACCCCTGCGCAGGTTGACGTTTATTGTCATGAGTCTTGTCCGGAGGCAGAACAGAGCGATTTCCCCTTAGATAGGCCAGCTGCGAAGTCAAAATTGGCTATATTGTAAACATTTACAAAAACATTAATTTAAGGTTAGGGTTAGAAGTGTGGTTAAGGTTAGGGTTAGGCATTAGGGTTAGAAGTGTGGTTAAGGTTAGGGTTAAGGTTAATTCACTTATATGTGTATTAAAGTAGTAAAAAGTTAAGTATTTGGTCCCATATTCATAGCATGCCATGACAACATCAAGCTTGTGACTCTACAAATGTGTTGGATACATTTACTGTTTGTTTCGGTTGTGTTTCAGATGATTTTGTGCCCAATAGAAATTAATGGTAAAAAATGTATTGTATCATTTTGGTGTCACCTTTATTGTAAATTAGAATAGAATATGTTTCTAAACATTTCTACATGAATGTGGATGCTTCCATGATTACAGATAATCCTGAATGAATCGTGAATAATGATGAGTGAGAAAGTTACATGCCCCCCCCACCCAAGTACGATATTTGTGTGTCTGTAACTTTCTCACTCATCATTATTGACGATTCATTCAGGATTATCCGTAATCATGGTAGCATCCACATTACTGTAGAAGTGTTTTGAAACATATTATATTCTTATTTACAATAAAAATTACTCCAAAATGACACAATACATTATTTACCATTCATTTCTATTGGGCACAAGATTATCTGAAAAACATCCAAAACAAACAGCAAATGCATCCAACAAGCTTGATGTATTTATTGCGGGCTATGAATATGGTAACAAATACTTAACTTCTCTGGATTACAACCAAATTATGATAAATGTACTATATTACGTATTGGGTCACAAAAATATTAAAATTGTACATTACCATGTAGTTTACCAATAAAATGGTCTGATGGTGATGTGGATATACTCGGAATACATATCCCAAATGAAATAAATGATCTCACTCCAATACATTTTAATAGAAAGTTAGCAAAAATAGATAAGATCTTGCTGCCATGGAAAGGTAAATACCTGTCAATTTGTGGAAATATATATATATATATATATATATATATATATATATATATATATATATATATATATATCACACATACACATACATACATACAGTGGGGGGAAAAAAGTATTTAGTCAGCCACCAATTGTGCAAGTTCTCCCACTTAAAAAGATGAGAGAGGCCTATAATTTTCATCATAGGTACACGTCAACTATGTGTCACAAGGCTGATGTGGATGCGGTGTTGGAGTCAGGCGCAGGACACAGAAGCTTAGTTGATCCGACTTTAATAGTCACAGAAGCAAAATACAAAATCCAACGGGCCTCAATAACAGGTGGCGAGCGAATACGCAAAACAGTGCGTAAAGTGCGAACAGCACTAACAATAAGAAAACAAATAACCTACACCAACAGACAGGAGTACAACGACACACAACTACAAACATACCAAAGGAAACTTATAGGTGACATAATCAAGACGTGATAAGGAACAAGTGCACTAATCAGACAAAACCAAACAAACATAGATAACATCAAACGGTGGCAGCTAGTACTCCGGGGACGACGAACGCCGAAGCCTGCCCGAACAAGGAGGAGGAGCAGCCTCGGCAGAGTTTGTGACACTATGACAGACAAATTTAGAATTTTTTTTCTCCAGAAAATCACATTGTAGGATTTTTAATGAATTTATTTGCAAATTATGGTGTAAAATAAGTATTTGGTCACCTACAAGCAAGCAAGATTTCTGGCTCTCACAGACCTGTAACTTCTTCTTTAAGAGGCTCCTCTGTCCTCCACTCGTTACCTGTATTAATGGCACCTGTTTGAACTTGTTATCAGTATAAAAGACACCTGTCCACAACCTCAAACAGTCACACTCCAAACTCCACTATGGCCAAGACCAAAGAGCTGTCAAAGGACACCAGAAACAAAATTGTAGACCTGCACCAGGCTGGGAAGACTGAATCTGCAATAGGTAAGCAGCTTGGTTTGAAGAAATCAACTGTGGGAGCAATGATTAGGAAATGGAAGACATACAAGACCACTGATAATCTCCCTCGATCTGGGGCTCCACGCAAGATCTCACCCCGTGGGGTCAAAATGATCACAAGAACGGTGAGCAAAAATCCCAGAACCACACGGGGGACCTAGTGAATAACCTGCAGAGAGCTGGGACCAAAGTAACAAAGCCTACCATCAGTAACACACTACGCCGCCAGGGACCAATCCTGCAGTGCCAGACGTGTCCCCCTGCTTAAGCCAGTACATGTCCAGGCCCGTCTGAAGTTTGCTAGAGTGCATTTGGATGATCCAGAAGAGGATTGGGAGAATGTAATATGGTCAGATGAAACCAAAATAGAACTTTTTGGTAAAAACTCAACTCGTCATGTTTGGAGGACAAAGAATGCTGAGTTGCATCCAAAGAACACCATACCTACTGTGAAGCATGGGGGTGGAAAAATCATGCTTTGGGGCTCTTTTTCTGCAAAGGGACCAGGACGACTGATCCGTGTAAAGGAAAGAATGAATGGGGCCATGTATCGTGAGATTTTGAGTGAAAACCTCCTTCCATCAGCAAGGGCATTGAAGATGAAACGTGGCTGGGTCTTTCAGCATGACAATGATCCCAAACACACCGCCCGGGCAACGAAGGAGTGGCTTCGTAAGAAGCATTTCAAGGTCCTGGAGTGGCCTAGCCAGTCTCCAGATCTCAACCCCATAGAAAATCTTTGGAGGGAGTTGAAAGTCTGTGTTGCCCAGCGACAGCCCCAAAACATCACTGCTCTAGAGGAGATCTGCATGGAGGAATGGGCCAAAATACCAGCAACAGTGTGTGAAAACCTTGTGAAGCCTTACAGAAAACGTTTGACCTGTGTCATTGCCAACAAAGGGTATATAACAAAGTATTGAGAAACTTTTGTTATTGACCAAATACTTATTTTCCACCATAATTTGCAAATAAATTCATAAAAAATCTTACAATGTGATTTTCTGGATATTTTTTCCTCATTTTGTCTGTCATAGTTGACGTGTACCTATGATGAAAATTACAGGCCTCTCTCATCTTTTTAATTGGGAGAACTTGCACAATTGGTGGCTGACTAAATACTTTTTTTCCCCACTGTACATACATACACATACATATCCTTTAAAAATATATATATATTCCCCTTTATTACTTTCCAACCCCACCACCCTTTCCCTACTTGGAGTAAACTAGTAAACAACAATGCTTAGGCCTCTACTTCCAGCTTATACCAACTATCTACATTTTATGGACACAGTCAATTTTACAATAATTATATTTTGTTTGTTTTTTCTCCTGAGCTTCCTCTACTCTCAACCTCTCCGATCATTTTCATGATGTCCATCCGGTTTGCTTCTATATGCCATATCTTTCTAACTGTGCTCTTTCACAAAAGCTCTCAACCTACAACCTATATACTTATTATGGACACAGTATGCTGACATTATTAGTTATCTTGTTATTATTTGTTGTTAGTTGTTATTAGTCCCATCCTTCAATTCCATTCAACACCTCCCATCTATCTTTTAATACCATCCATATAGGATTTCTATTTGCCATATATATTTCAACTGTACTGTGATGTCTTACAAAAGTTCTGAACCTTTCTATTCTCATTGTTTCTACAGATTGTGAATTGAAAAGCATTATTATGTTATTGATTGATTGACTATGACTTTTCAGATCACCCAGTAATGCTATCTGCAAGGTTAGCTCCAGGTAAATATTGCAATCCTTTAGCCATTCCTGGACCTGTGTCCAAAAACAAGCTACAAATGTACAGTACCAAAACAAATTATCTAATGATTCTGTCTCTTTGCAGCACAATATGCAGAGCTGGGAAGAGTTTATCCCCCATATAAATAACATTCTATTGGGAGCAAGAATTTTATATAATAATTTAAATTTAATATTTCTAAGTTTTGAATCCGGTGTCGTTTTGCATATCAGTACATAAACACTATGCCATGGGATCGGTATGTCAAAAATCTCTTCCCAACTATTTTGCAAACTATATGGGACGGCTGTCAATCCTTTGGTCCTTAAATGAAACTGGTATACTTTGTTATTTATCACAGTTTTCTTTAACCAATTATGTTCTTTAATGCAAGGCCGATAGACACGTTCCTTACATTTTCCTCCTTCCACTTTCCTCTTACATTTTTGCGTTAATGCTGCAATTATTTGGTTGTAATTTTGGGTAGAGCAGACATTTCCATATGTTTTTGTTAGACAATCTTACTAATTTGCTAGAGAACCAGTTCGAATTTAAGTATAACTTTTGTATGACTGAGGCTTTTAGTGATAGGTCTAATGCTTTAATATTTAATATTTATGTCCTCCAAATTCATATTTATTAATTTTAAAAAACTGTTTGCTAGGCGTAGGCAAGACCATAAGCAAATAAGTAAACTGGGATAATACTAAAGAGTTAATCAGAGTGAGTTTTCCACAAATTGACAGGTATTTACATTTCCATGGTAGCAAGATCTTATCTATTTTTGCTAACTTTCTATTAACATTTATTGAAGTGAGATCATTTAATTCCTTTGGGATATGTATTCCAAGTATATCCACATCACCATCAAGTCATCTTATTGGTAAACTACATGGTAATGTAAAACATTTTTTGAGTGATCCAATACGTAATATAGTACATTCTTCATAATTTGGTTGTAATCCAGAGAGGTTAGAAAATGTATCTAGATCCTCTATGAGGCTGTGGAGGGATTCTAGTTGTGGATTTAAAAGAAAACATTAATCATCAGCGTACAATGACACCTTTGTTTTTAAGCCCTGGATTTCTAATTCCCTGATATTATTGTTGGATCTGATTTTAATAGCTAACATCTCGATGGCCATAGTAAATAGATATGCCGATAGTGGACAACCTTGTTTCACTCCTCTTGACAGTTTAAAACTTTCTGAGAAATAGCCATTATTTACTATTTTACAACTAGGGTTACTATACATGATTTTGACCCATTTTATAAGAGATTCTCCAAAATTGAAATGCTCCAGGCAATTATATATAAACCCCATTCGTACTTTATCAAATGCCTTTTTGAAGTCTGCTATGAATAGCAGGCCTGGTTTCCCAGATTTTCCATAGTGTTCTATTGTTTCCAATACTTGCCTTATATTATCTCCAATGTATCTTCCATGTAAAAAACCTGTCTGATTAGAATGAATAATATCCGACAATACCTTTTTAATTCTATGCGCTATACATTTTGCT